>NC_083738.1:2052500-2352500 GCF_033458585.1 Syngnathus typhle | reverse complement strand
GATTTGTCATGTCTCGTCCCCAGTTTTGATATGTGTCTAGGTTGTCATAGTTTCTGTTCGCGTCGCCCCTCCCTTCCTGTGTCACCTCAATCAATGTAACGTGTTTTGTATTTAAGTCCTGTCTGCCCCTCGCTCACCGTCGGATCATTGCATGTGTTATTGTCATGATGTCTGTTTGGTTTCTGTTCCTGTCTTTGGTAATGTCACCCTGTCATTTTCAAGAAAGGGGACAAAGCGGATCGCGGAAACTATAGGGGCATCTCGCTCCTTTCAACAGTTGGCAAAGTACTTGCTTGTGTTCTTGCCAATCACCTACTGCCACTGTCTGAGGAAATTCTCCCAGAATCGCAGTGCGATTTTCGCCCATCTACAGGCACTGCAGACATGATTTTTACAGCACGCCAACTCCAGGAGAAATGCCGTGAGCATAAACAGCCTTTGTTCATGGCTTTCATAGACCTTACAAAAGCCTTTGACACGGTGGATCGCCAGGCCCTATGGAGCATCCTTCTGAGGTATGGTTGCCCGGACAAATACGTCAGAATACTGCGTTTATTACATGACGGAATGACAGCCACAGTGCTCAACAACAGCTCCTTGACTGAGCCTTTCACTGTAGAGACAGGGGTCAAACAGGGATGCATTATTTCACCCACCCTGTTCTCTGTCTTCATTGCCTCATCAACAAAGAACTACCACACGGAATCCCAATGTGGTACAGGACTGATGGCAGGCTCTTCAACCTTAACAGGTTTAAAGCCGAAACCAAGATCAGAACCACCACGGTCGTGGAGCTCCAGTATGCAGACGATAATGCCATTGCAGCACACTCTGCAGAAGACCTCCAGGGCATCCTGAACTCCTTCGCTAAGGCATACAGAGCCCTGGGTCTGACCGTGAACATCAAGAAGACCCAGGTGCTACATCAACCCCCCACCCAACCAGCCATCTACTCCGCCCATCATAAATGTGGACAACACTGCACTTGAATATGTTCACCATTTCCCCTACCTCGGCTGCTTTCTCTCCTCCAAAGCGGACATTGACTCTGAGGTCAACCATCGCCTGAGCTGTGCCAGTGGAGCGTATGCCAGACTCCGGAAAAGAGTCTTTGAAGACAGAGACCTCCGGGTTGACACCAAGCTCCTGGTTTACAAAGCTGTGGTTCTCCCCACCTTACTTTACGGGGCAGAGTCATGGACAACCTACAGCAGGCACCTAAGAGCTCTTGAACAACACCACCAGAGAACCTTGAGAAAAATACTCCGGATCAAATCGGAGGACAGACGCACAAACATCAGCGTTCTGGAGGAAGCCAGGATACCAAGCATCACCACCTTAATAATGCAGCACCAACTCCGATGGACAGGACATCTCATCCGCATGGCTGACACCCGCCTCCCCAAACAGATGTTATACTCCCAGCTGGAGAGAGGTCCGCGAGCCCCGGGCGGGCAAAAGAAACATTTTAAGGACAACCTCAAGACCAATCTCAAGAAATTCCAAATAACATCTCGGGACTGGGAGCGCATCGCCTTGAACAGGTACTGCTGGAGGGCAGCGGTGCAAGAAGGTGCAGCACATCACGAAAAGGAACTCCACCGTGTCGCAGAAACCAAACGACAACTCCGAAAGGAAAGACAAAAACAGGCTCCAGCACGACCACAACCCATCACCACTTTCCCCTGCCCGCACTGCACAAAAATATGTGGATCCCGGATCGGCCTCTACGCCCACCTGCGGACCCACAAGTAGACGACCCTGAGAAGAAGACAGTCATACTCGTCCCGAGTGACCGCCGATGATGATGATGCGCGTGTGTGTGTGTGTGTGTGTGCGCACGCATGCACGCAACATAACATCCATCCATATCCATACATTAGGTTATGGATAATGGATTCAGCAGCAATTGGCAGGGCAAGGATAAGTGGAAATGTTTTACTTTACTTCACTTTGCAACAACTAAGCATTTTTATGCGGTATTCTTTTATTTATGTTGTATAGATCAGTCATGTCCAAAGTCCGGCCCGTGGGCCAAATCCGGCCACTGGTCAGATTTCATACGATTTCTTATAATGTAGTATAATAATATAATATAATTCATGGCCCGCCTGCACTGTCAAACTGAACTAAAAAAAAAAATGAAACATGAAATTGTAATTCCTCCTATTACCAAAAACTGGCAGCACCACCCCTCTCCGCTCATTTCTGCCATGGCGACTGCAAAGCAAACGAGGAAAGTTGACATTGAGGGCCGTCGCTTTCAAGAGAATGGGGAATTACAATCCCTCTTCACTGAAAATCAAGGCAATTGTGTTTGTGTAATTTGTAAAGAGACGGTTGTCTTGTTTAAGGATTTCAACTTAAAGAGACACTATCAGACTAAACATGTTGACACATACGACAAGCTAACAGGGAGTGACTGCGCTGATAAAGTGAAGCAGCTCCAAGCTGAACTGGCATCACAACAGCGATTCTTCACGCGGGGCTGTGACTCAAAAGTAAATACCGTATTTTTCAGACTATGAGTCGCGGTTTTTTCCATAGTTTGGGTGGGGGGTCAACTTATACTGAAGAGCGACATATATGTGAATGTTTTCATAGATTTTCAAAATAAAAAAAAGAAAGAGAAACCGCGATAAACGAACCGCAATGTAGCAAGGGATTACTGTAATTTGAATTTCAAGTGACGTCAGCAGCGCGGCACGGCGGTTGTTTACATAAAGGACAAAGATTCAATCACGGGATGACGAAGATGACGAAGGGCCCCACGTACTACCGGCATCATTAGCAGCTTTGTTTTTTAGTGACACGGAGGACGAAGAGTTTGAAGGATTTAATGATTTGGCGTGACACAGAAGGTTTGAAAAACTATTATGGCTTTTACGCACGCCCACTCCTTCTCTAAATAGCTCTCTTTCACCTCCGTGGATGGAAGTCGGGGGCCGGCGCTCGGCCGGGTGGCTGTCCGGGGACGGTGGATGGGGCTCAGACATGGCTTTTACGCACGCCCGGCCCTTTTCTATGGAGCTCGTGTAGCAACTTGTATATGTTTTTATTGTTACAGTTCAGTAGTTGTTAGCTCGTTGAACTCTTGTTTTGTTAAATAAAGAGCCGTTTACCAAACCCACGTCTTTTCTTGTACTTTGTTAACGCTACAATATAGTTGAATACTAGATCTGTGGAATAAAAACGAGGCTGACGTCAGGGCGCAAGCGCAGCGTTGTTGACAAAGGACGAAGAATTTGATTGATGGATTTAATGATTTGGAGTGACGCAGATGCTTTGATAATGTTATTGCTTATATAATAGGTATTTGATATAAAATTTATATATCGTTATATGGGCCTGTGGAATATTTTGAAGTGCAACCGCCGTCAGCGGCGCGCACCCACTGTTAACATATAGGACGATCGATGGACTTAATGAATTGCAGTGACAGAGATGGTGTTATTTATGTAATAGTTATTTGAATAACTCTGAATGTTACGTCAGGCCCGTTCTCAGCTCTTTGTTTGTGCTTATGTGACATTATGTTAGCATACCTAGCGTTTAGCCTGTTGTTGCTCGTTCATGTCTGTTCTGGGTTTTGGATTTTGTCGAATAAATTTCCCCCAAAATGCGACTTATACTCCGGAGCTACTTCAACAGTGGAGCCTCGGTTTTCGAACACAATCCGTTCCAGAAGGCTGTTCGAGAAGTGAATCGTGCAAATTCCGATTAATATTTTCCCATTACAAATAATGGAACTAAAATTAATCCGCATTTTTTCATTTGCGCATTTTTGTCCAATTGTGCTACTTCAGCGCACCGCCAAACACGCAACCGTAGCGCGTCGCCGACCGCGCAACCGTAGCGCGTCGCCGACCGCGCAACTGCACCGCGCTGGTCGCATTATTGTGACAGAGCCATCGCTGAAATTTAGAAAATATTTTTAAAGGCCTGCTGTACTTTCCAAAATTTAAGTGGACATCAGTGCGCAGGGAGGTTAGTTTTGTCCGATCGCACCGCGAACTGCAGCGCACCGCTGAACGCGCAACCGTTGTGCGCCGCCGCCCACTGCGCAACTGCACTGCGCTGGTCGCATTATTATAACAGAACGGTCGCTAAAATTCTGAAAATATTTTTAAAGTCCTAATGTACTTTCTAAAATTTAAATGGACCTCAGTGCGCAGGGAGCTTAATTTGGTCCGATTGCGCAACCACAGCGCACCGGGCGCTCAGTATTGCATTGCTTTAGGAGCGTCTTTGTGTTTTAGGATGGCTTTACTGCTCCCACTTGCTTCCTTTGAAGGCATGATTAGAGTTGATGCAATCCTCAGAGTAACTAGAAAGTAATAACGAACGCAGTCAGTTGGCATGCGGGTCCTCTCGGCTCATCTCGCGAGGCTCGACAACCGAATTTCGTCTGACATCCGAAGCAAACAAATCTAGAATTTTTTGTTCGAATAGCGATTTGTTCGAGAACCGGGACGTTCGAAAACCGAGGCTCCACTGTACATGTTTTTTTTTACGTTATTCTGCATTTTATGGCTAATGCGACCTAAATTCCGAAGCGACTTACAGTCTGAAAAATACGGTATTACTAAAGCAAGCTACAAAGTGGCCATGTTAATACTGTTGATATTATAAACCTGTAGACGTAACACAAACTATTACTTTCTGAAAGATATTGTAAATGACAAGAGCAAAATTCACTTGTTCTAAGTTTTAATAATAACAGACAACTTTGCATTACTTATGACTCCTGTTTAAAATGTTCATGAGGCAAAAATAATTTTATATTAGGTCTCATGGCAACTCCAAGATGGCGCCCGTGATGGCAAGCCGTCTGCCTCGCTCCTTTGCTATTAAGTCTGTTTTCCTGCTCCTGCTGCTTTCTGCCTTTCGATATTTTTCTGCTCTGCTGACATATGATCGCCAAACCGTCCTCGACCTTAGTGCTTGGTTTGATTCCCCACTGCTACCTGATTGCCCATTTTTCGATCAGCAAACACCGGTGCTGGCGAACATTCCTGAACATCTGCGCCGACTGTCTTCTGTCTCTCCCCGGAGGGATCGCGACCAAAAGTCCCGTTCCAACGGACCCTGCGGCTCTGAACACCGACCCCAACTGTCATACCCTCTTCCCCAGAGAAAGCGCTCTAGAAGACAAGGGAGTCATGCCGGTGTTATTGTCCGTCTCAAAGCTCACCTGAGAGTCTCCTCCCCTGAGCTGCGCCGCGGATTTTCTCCTCCTGTCCGGTTCATGTATAGCCGTTGGATCCGGCCCATCTTTCCGGTACTAGCCCCGCTGATTACTTCGGTGGACGGACCTGCTACCCTGGCGCATCTTGGAGCTGGAGCATCACGGAGAGAGCTTGTTTGCATCCGGCCTCGCGACGCCGGCTCCATCTCGCCCGCGTGGTCCTCCGCTCTTCCGGTTGCATCACTGACACCAGAGCGCCGACACCGCGGTAAGGAATAGCGCTGGAAACATTGCAAGACTTGGCCATACTGTCTGTCGAGGGAGGAGAGGTGTGGATCCCAGCCTGCTCTGTCCCATCCAGAGATCTACTGATCAAATCCACATTAATACTGAACTTTTTAATGCTCATTCCCTGTCAAATAAATCAAGCTTGGTCCATGATTACATTCTTGATAAAGATATTGACCTGCTGTGCCTCACTGAGACCTGGCACCAACCTCAGGTTTTTTTCATCATTAAATGAAGCCTGTCCCCCTGGTTACAGTTACCTGCAGAGAGCTCGCTGCACTGGCCGAGGTGGTGGCCTGGCAGTGATCTACCATGACACTCTCAAGCTGTCTCCTCTGTCTCTACCTGAAGTGTCTTCTTTTCAATATCTTGCCTTCAAATCAAAACCTCCGTCCAAGATCAATGCTGTTCTTATTTACTTGTTTTTATTTATCTTCTCACCTCCCTCTACTCTCTATCTTCCAATAATATAATACTGAGTGATATGAACATTCATATTGATAATACCTCCTCCCCCCTGGCAGCTAATTTCCTTCATGTGTTGGACTGTCTCAACCTCACACAGCATGTTGATGCTCCCACACACGCCACGGGGCGCACTTTAGACCTCAGATTCATCTCAGACTCTCCCTCCATCAATAATCTGGCAGACCTGGGTGTCCCACCCCCCCCCAGCCTAAACACGATATTCATTTTTGCAAACTTAAAAACATTAACCCTGCACTCTGACCTCAAAATCCTGGCCTCGGTTAACCTCCCTTCAGCTACTGAATTGGTTGAACACTACAACCATTCCCTTCGCTGCCTCCTGGATGTACATGCCCCTCTCAAGACAAGGACTGTGTCTTTCTCCCTCACTGCCCCCTGGTTCACTGATGAACTGCGCAGGATGAAAATTGCAGGCCGTGCCATTGAAAGGCATGCTAATTCATCTGGCCTGGTGTTACACAAGCTGGCCTACAAGGAACATCGGAAGGCCTATGCAGCAGCCCTTAAAGAAGCCTGGTCCATCTACTAATCAAGCATCATCAAAAGCAGTCCTGGAAATCTAAAGCAGCTTTTTACCACCGTAAATCACCTCCTTAACCCATCCATCTATCCATTTTCTGCACCGCTTAGTCCCCACGGGGGTCGCGAGCGTGCTGGAGCTTATCCCAGCCGTCATCGGGCAGTAGGCGGGAGACACCCTGAACCAGTTGCCAGCCAATCGCAGGGCAAACAGAGACAAACACTCGCACTCACTCGCACTCACACCTAGGGACAATTTGGAGTGCTCAATTGGCCTACCAAGCATGTTTTTGGGATGTGGGAGGAAACCGGAGTGCCCAGAGAAAACCCACGCGGGCCCGGGAAGAACATGCAAACTCCACACAGGAAGGGCCGGAGGTGGAATCGAACCCGCACCCTCCTAACTGTGAGGCGGACGTGCTACCCAGTGTTCCACCGAGCCGCCCCTCCTTAACCCCAAATACTAAATACATACAGAATCAACAGTAGAACAATAAAACAGGTTCATTGTCTTTTTCAAAGACAAGATCACTTCCATCCGGTCTCAGCTCTCAGGCTCCCTAGCACCATCTCTGAAATCTGCCTGCCTTCAACCTCCAACTTTCAGCACCTTTGCTGCTGTCACTCAGTCCGAAGTTGAGAGTTTCATCAAAATAAATGAAACCCTCCACCTCCCCCTTGGACCCCATTCCTACAACTCTCATCAAATCTAACCTGTATGCCATAAACCCTCTTATCACACAAATAATAAACCACTCACTAAACTCAGGCCATGTCCCGCCATCACTCAAAACCGCCGTTATCAAGCCTCTCCTGAAAAAACCCAGCCTCGACCCAGAATGTTTCTCCAACTACCGGCCCATCTCTGTTCTTCCATTCCTGTCCAAAGTCCTTGGAAAAGCTGTTGCTATACAGCTACAGGAACACCTTCAACACCACTCACTATTTGAAACCTTCCAGTATGGTTTCCGTACTGCCCATACAGAGACAGCACTGCTGAGGGTAACCAATGACCTCCTCATCTCCGCCAATTCTGGATCTCCTCCCTGCTCATCCTCCTTGATCTTTCAGCAGCCTTTGATACCCTCGACCACCATATCTTCCTTAACCGTCTCCACACCAACATTGGTCTCCTTCTCTCCACACTGGACTGGTTCACCTCATACCTCGCTGACAGGACAGAGTACGTCAGCTTGGGCTACTCCAAGTCAAATACAGCCCCTGTCACGTGTGGTGTCCCTCAAGGATCTGTACTAGGACCCCTCCTTTTTATTCTGTACATGCTCCCCCTGGGTCAGGTCATCAGCCGACATGGCATCTCTTTTCACTGCTATGCCGATGACATCCAGTTATACCTCCGGACTGACCCCAATCCACACTCCACTCCGGTCCCCTCATCATCACCCACACAGGCCCTTTCCAACTGCCTGGAGGAGATTAGGGCGTGGATGAGTTACAACTTCCTTCAACTGAACAGTTCCAAAACCAAAGCCACGCAAATTGGCACCCCACATCAGATCCAATCATCACCCATAACTACCATCTCCTTCTCTGGTCAAGATATCCCCCTCTCCACCTCTGTTACCAACCTCGGGGTGAAGTTTGACCCACAACTCACCTTTACCAACCACATCAAACATCTGTAAAAAACCTGCTTTTTCCATATCAAAAACATTTCTAAACTCCGCCCCTTCCTCACCTTCTCCGATGCAGAAAAGCTCGTCCACGCCCTAATCTCCTCCAGGCTGGACTGCTGTAACAGCCTGCTCATCGGTATCCCCAACAAACACCTCCAGAAACTCCAATTCATTCAGAACTGTGCCGCCCGAACTCTGATGAAAACCCGCAAACATGACCATATCACGACTCGACTCTGGTGGGTCTCATCACCAAGGGAGACGAGACTCAGTACAGGCTGGAGGTTGACCTTCTGACCACGTGGTGCAGGGAAAACAATCTCCTGCTGAACGTCGACAAGACCAAGGAGGTTGTTGTTGACTTCCGGAAGGGTCACGCCCAACACCTGCCGCTGACCATCGACGATGCTGTGGTGGAGAGAGTGAGCACCGCCAGGTTCCTGGGGGTGCACATCAGTGAGGATCTCTCCTGGTCCACCAACACCGCATCACTGGCGAAGAAGGCCCAGCGCCGCCTGTACTTCCTACGGAAACTCAGGCGAGCGAGCGCTCCTCCGGCCGTCATGACTACATTTTACCGCAGCACCATTGAGAGCGTCCTCTCCAGCTGTATTGCTGTTTGGGGTGGCGGCTGCACTGACTACAACTTGAAGGCCCTGCAGCGCATAGTGAACACGGCTGGTAAGATTATTGGTGCTTCACTCCCCTCCTTGAAAGACATTTACATCTCCCATCTCACCCGCAAGGCGACCACGATTGTGAGTGATGTGAGTCACCCCGCTCACTCTTTGTTTGAGCTTCTGCCCTCTGGGAAGAGGTATAGGAGCCTGCGCTCCCGCATCACCAGACTCAACAACAGCTTCATACTCCAGGCTGTTAGGATCCTGAACTCGCTTCCCCTTTCTGCGTAGCGTCCCGTACTTTTGCGCTACGCTTACTGTCTGCTGCATGCACACTGGCTCCGTTTTGCTCCTCTTATTTATTGTGTTATCTGTTTATTTATTATTTATTCATCATTCTTATTATTTATTGTTTGTGCCTTCTTGTTTTTATAATGTGTCGTTTACTTGTATGTCTATCGTGTAATATGTCTCGTCACCGTGGGATAGAGAAAACGTAATTTCGGTTTCTTTGTGTGTCTTGACATGTGAAGAGATTGGCAATAAAGCTGACTTTGACTTTGATATCACCCCTATTCTTCAGCACCCACACTGGCTTCCCATAACATCAAGAATTCATTACAAGATCGCCTCATTACCCACCTCTGCATCTACAGCAGTGCTTCTCAAATAGTGGGGCGCGCCCCCCTTGGGGGGCGCGGTGCTATTCCTGGGGGGGCGCGTGTGACCTTGGGGAACAGGCTTTTTTTTTTGGCAGTACTAGAATAAAGTGTAATTGCGCGTTTACTACAGCAGGGGGCAGTGGCGCTCTCATTGTTACTTCTGTCACGTTTGCGACAGTGCAACATTTTACGATTTACAAGACAAGTTAGGATAGTCACGGTGGGGAGGGGGGGCGCGAATAGTTTTCTTCTTGCTAGGGGGGGGCGTAACAGAAAATAATTGAGAAGCACTGATCTACAGCAACGCCCCTCAATACTTCAAAGACCTCCTTACCCCTCCCTCATCCACCCGTAACCTCCGGTCACAAAGCTCCAACCTCCTCCATCAGCCCCATACACGACTCCGCACCATGGGAGACCGAGCTTTCTGCGCCGCTGCCCCCCACATCGGGAACTCTCTCCCTGTGCACCGACGTCAACCACAGTCTGTGGACACTTTTAAAAAGGGGCTTAGAACTTTTCTGTTTAGGTGTCTTTTATTGCCTCTGTGCTTTTATGCTTTTATTATGGTTTCCTGTGTGTTTTTATTTCTAGTCTTGTTTCTGTAGCACTTTAAGATTCTTTTATGAAAACTGCTTTACAAATAAAATGTATTATTATTATTAAACTCATGTAAATTTAAGGTATTTCATACAGTTTGTTCAATGTTTTCTGACTCCTCAAATATGAATGAAAGGCAGATTTTGTGTTTTTACAGTTGTTCACATCTGCCTGAGATGCTTATATTTGGTTACCGTTTTTTTCCGTGTATAATGCGCAAAATTTAACTAATTTATTGTCCTAAAATCTGGGGTGCGCATTATACATGGGTACAAATTTCTTTTATTTTATTTTATTTTTTTATTTTTATTATTATTATTATTTTTTTTTTAAGAAAATCATGGTATAACAAAACCAACAACAGGACTGACCGACAAAGTCGTGGAACAAAAAGACAGGGTGACATTACCAAAGACAGGAACAGAAACCAAACAGACATCATGACAGTAACACATGCAATGATCCGACGGTGAGCGAGGGGCAGACAGGATTTAAATACAAAACACGTTACATTGATTGAGGTGACACAGGAAGGGAGGGGCGACGCGAACAGAAACTATGGCAACCTAGACACATAGCAAAACTGGGGACGAGACATGACAAATCTCCCTCGAAATAAAACTTGAAATCACCTTTCTTCTTGTTTGTTGTCAATCGCGCATCGCATTCAGCCATCCTGCCCAACACACTTAGTCAGTAAAATTCATAATTGACGACACATCGTTTGATGTGATGGTGCAATCCTTGATGGTGTGTTATTGTCAAATATTGTTTGTTTTTTAATCTCCATCGCGGACCGGACGTCATACCGAGGCAGTATCACTGCGCATGCGCACTATGGATCCGATGCGAATAGTCCTCTTCTCTTCTTGACTGACAATGAATGTGATAGTTTAATACAATCCGCAAATAACAAAATGCGTATTACAGGTAATATTTTATTTCACAACACTTTGCCTTGTTCCTTTCGTCTCTGCTGTTCACTTCAAACACGCTCCATACGACCGCAATGCTCTCGTATCAGACGCTTGCTCGATCACCTGCTCGTTTGCTGTCACAATGTACCCTACACAAATCCGAAACATTTGTTGTGGCTCCGAGTCACCACGAGGGGCAAGTTTTGGTTTCCAAGTTTTTTTTTTTTTTATTCCTCTTCAACTTCTCTCCCATACGGAGCCGCCTTTTTCACATATCCGCACGCTTTTTTCATATGTCCGCACTGATCGCGGTGGTGCCTTTAGGGCCAGTTGGAGAAATCAACACCAACAAAAAAAAATACATCCAGCCTAGTTAAGACCATACCAAAGACTATAAAAATGGGACCCATTGCCTCCCTGCGTGTGTGACGATCGTTGGGACTTAAAAAAAAAAAAAAAAAAAAGAAAAAAAAAAATTGGGTGCGTATTATACATGGGTACAGGCTTTTTTCCAGCATCAACATGCCATTTTTAGGGTGCGTATCATACATGGGGGCGCATTATACACGGAAAAAAACGGTATTTTGTCATTTGAAAAATAAAGACAATCGTGACAATGAAATCTGTTTCATTGTGTGTACAGTGGAGCCTCAGTGTGTACAGTGGAGCCTCGGTTTTCGAACGTCCCAGTTCTCGAACAAATCAGTATTCGAACAAAAAATTAGAGATTTTTTTTTGCTTTGGATGTCGGACGTAATTTCGGTTGTCGAACATCGCGAGATGAGCCGAGAGGACTCGCATGCCAACTGACTCCGTTTGTTATTACATTCTCGTTAATCTGAGGATTGCATCAACTCTAATCATGCCTCCAAAGGAAGCAAGTGGGAGCAGTAAAGCTGATCATGGTGAAAAGAGGAAAGTAGTGTGCAAAACGGTTGTATTTAAAAAAGAATTAATCGTAAAATATGAGTCCGGTGTGCGTGTGTCAAGAGTTGGCGCGGGAGTTTTGCTTGGCAAAATTGACAATAAGCTCGATCCTGAAAAGCAAAGGCGCTCTTAAAGGAAGTGATATTGCGAGAGGGGTGACTGTGCTTACCGTTTTGAAATTAAGAAAACGTTCTTGCTGTTTTCTTTCACATGATCTTTGAAATGTTGTCTTTCATTGGTAAAAATAAAAAAAATGTTTTGATGTGCCCCTCACAATTTAAAAAGATATCTTTTACTAATAGAATGAAACACACAAGCGAGTTGCTACAGATACGGCAATACATTCACCAACCTAGCCTACTCTATTAATTCAGTTTATTATTTATATTATTTATATATATGAAGCCCGTGATCCTCTGCAGGCCTTTCTACACTGATGAGAGATCAGGATTGGCCGAGAGGTGTCTCTCTAAACTCTGCCCATAGCTCCTTTTAGCTCTCCTTATCTTTCGGGTCAGTGTGTTCCTGGCCTGCCTGAACTGGTCACGGGCCCACTCCTGTAGGCCTCCTCCTTGCCTTTGTGCAGCATCCTGAGGTTTGGTGTAAACCACGGTTTGTTGTTGTACGTATGTGCAGAAGGTCTTTGTCTGCACACACAAGTCCTCACAAAAGCTGATGTATTATGTCACAGTATCGGTGAGTTCATGCAGGTCTGAAGTTGCAGCTTCAAAAACACCCCAATCTGTATAGTCAAAGCAGGCTTGGACGTCCTGCTTTGACTTCACTGTCCATTTCCTCACAGTCCTCACCACAGGCTTACCGTTTTTTTCCATGTATAATGCGCCCCCATGTATAATACGTACCCTAAAAATGGCATGTCAATGCTGGAAAAAAGCCTGTACTCATGTATAATACGCACCCAAATTTTGACTCCTACTTAAGTCCGTAAACGTAGAATTATTTCAGAAAAAAGATCATCTTTGGAAACAACCGGATGTTATTCTGCCGGTCAGCATCACTGCGCATGCGCTAGCAAACTCGATAGCGGAGAAATGTTTCGGATTTGTGTAGGGTACATTGTGACAGCAAACGAGCAGGTGATCGAGCAAGCGTCTGATACTAGAGCATTGTGTTCGTACGGAGCGTGTTTGAAGTGAACAGCAGATAAGAAAGGAACAAGGCAAAGTGTTGTGAAATAAAATATTACCTGTAATACGCATTTAGGTAGAGAACTGAACTCTCGCTCTTTATATAGCTGACGTATCTTGCGCATCCGTTCTGCGCATCTGTAATGGCGGCCTCCGTATGATATCCGGTTTGCGATGGAGATTAAAAAACAAACAATATTTGACAATAACACACCATCAAGGATTGCATCATCGCATCAAACGATGTGTCGTCAATTATGAATTTTACTGACTAAGTGTGTTGGGCAGGATGGCTGAATCCGATGCGCGATTGACAACAAACAAGAAGAAAGGTGATTTCAAGTTTTATTTCGAGGGAGATTTTCTTAAAAAAAAAAGTGTACCCATGTATAACGCGCACCCCAGATTTTAGGACAAAAATTAGTTAAATGTTACGCATTATACATGGAAAAAAAAGGTAGAAGTTTTTAATTCCTGCCTGTAGGTTGGGATCAGATGAACTAGACAGTGGTCCGAGAGTCCTAAAGCTGCACGGGGCACAGAGCGGTACGCGTCCTTTATTACGCAGTAGCAGTGGTCCAGTGTCTGTGTCCCTCTGGTGGGACACGTTATGTACTGTCTGTAATTGGGGAGTTTGTGTGTGAGGTTCGCTCTGTTAAAATCACCCAAAACAATGATCAGTGAATTTTGTTGTTTTTTCTCCATGTTACCTGGTCACCCAGGAGCTGCGTGGCTTCGATCGCACGTGTATGTGGTGGAATGTAAACAGCCGCCATTACGATCGAAGAGAACTCATGTGGTGAATAAAACGGCCGGCAGTTTATGAAAAGTGTCTCTAGGAGAGGGCTGCAAGACTCTTTCAACACTGTGACCTCAGTACACCAACCTTCAGTAATGTAGAAACATAGACCACCTCCCTTTGTTTTTCTGTGAGCTCCGTGCTGTGATCTGCGCGTGTAGCCGAAACCCAGTTAGCTCTACGGCGTGGTGGGGGATGCAAAACACACACAAAATAACACAAAGTAGCAGAGAACGAGTTACCGAGGCTGCCATCCGCGGCACCATCTTATGACGTCAAACTTGTTATCAACCACACCCAGTAAAATACGCTTGTAGGGTAATGCTTCTCCCCTCCGTGAGTTGTCACCTTATTGTGGTGGAGGGGTTTGCGTGCCCCTATGATCCTAGGAGCCATGTTGTCTGGGCCTTCATGCCCCTGGTAGGATCACCCATGGAAAACGGGTCCTAGGTGAGGGGCCAGACAAAGCACGGCTCACATTAGCCCCTTATGATGAAAAAAATTAATGGATCTCGTTTTCCCTCGCCCGGACGCGAGTCACCGGGGCGCCCCTCTGGAGCCAGGCCTGGAGGCGGGGCTCGAAGGCGAGCGTCTGGGGGCCGGGCCTTCGCAAAGGAAACGTGGGTTCCCCTTCCTGTCAGGTTTAATTAGCTGACTGAATAACTGTTAAGAGAAGAGCAACAGCAAACAAACCACAAGTGAGACAGAATATTAAGTCTTTTCTCGCGAGGAGTGCAGTACAGATAGCTTACAACAATCTCACTACACTAAATATCTGTATGCACTCCCGCTCTTTTTATTTGGATTTGCCCTACCCACAATCGTAAGACAAGGCCCCTAAAGAAAGCACGTGGGCTTTGCCTCGTAAGCAAAAAATCACCAGGTGTTACATACTAATAAGAACATGTTAGAAAAGGAGTTTGAGTTGAGAAGAGGAAGCCCTTGATCTCTAATCAAAACATAGCAAGGGATGTTTTACGACCTTGTGTAGGATGAGACAAGCTAGGTTATTTATTACTGGATACGCACCAACATAATCTTACGATCAAGATAGTTTGGAAAACCCTGACTTTAATGGTCACTTGGAGGTTCATCTGGGGTGCAAGACAGCAATGAGGCATGTTGTCTAACAAAGTGGTCTTTGTTAGAAAAGAACTGTCTTGGTAGATGTCTTCTTTTTGCTGAGTTGTCAGCTGCAACCTCTCTCCTCACCCAGCCGTAACTTTTCTCTTCTGTGGTACATCATAAAAACAGCAAGGCCAAACAGCAAGCATATATTGCAGTAATATTGCGGTAAAGCATTGATTAGAGAACGCATAATAACATATATATACATTTTTCTAACAATTCCACCCTGTCTATCATAAGTTCTCAGAGACCATCTCATCACCTAAAAGCGGCCACTTCAAAAATATTTTCAGCCGTAGGATCACAATTCATAAGAACAAATTTACACCCGGGAGGAGATCGAGCCTTAATAATCAATGTCAGAGTCGGGAAACAAATCGGACAGGTTTACCACAGGAGCATCAAAGATGGAGCCATTGCTAGAGCGACAACCCTCGTCAGTCGCAAAGTCGTCCCCTTGGAGCAACGGAAAAGTCTCAGCTGTTGGAGAGATAGCAGTTGTAATTAATCTGCTAATTAGAGACCGGAGACACGGAATATAACAACATCCACACAAGGTCAAAACAGCAGAAAAAACGGCAAGGGAGACTAGGACCGAGGAAACCAGGGTACGGTACTTTCTGAACACGTTTAGCCAGTCGTTCCAAATCTCCGTGTTCACTCCACTGTGTTCCTTCATTTTCCCATTCAAGGTCCTCAGGCCCTCAAGAGCCTGGGACAGGCTTCCATCAGCGGCAGTATTATTTGGAATAAATGTGCAGCATTGCTCACCAAACATGGCGCAGACACCGCCCTCTTTTGAGAGTAGCATGTCAAGGGCCATTCGGTTCTGGAAAGCCATGAGGGAAGTAGTGGCCAGTTGGGAGTGGACCGCCTTGAAACCTGCCTCGGTCCAATTTCCAAGCCTCTGCACGTTGTAATGGATGTAGTTGATCCTGTCGACATTTTTGTTAAGAGTACACCACCAACACAGGGTGGATTCAAAACCAGCTGCTATCTGATTCACCAGCCTACACTTATCCGGTACTCCTCTGGGAACACCAATCGCATCAATTTTGGTCAGATCATCGTCGCCTCTCAAATTCAAAGATATTTTGTTTTTTTACCAGCTTTTTTTTCTTCAGATCTTGGGATGTTGATACATATACAATTTAGCTTGACTACATTCTCTGAAAGCAATGGCTTCTTTTTTCTTTCTTCAATGGATATTACTATATAGAATGCTCTGTCACACATTTCACAATCCAATAGACGTGATAGATTTCACACAATCTTTGATCAATGGTGACGGTACAACATAAAGCAATGGTCGCAAACCCATACATATGACATATTCAATTTTTGTTTGTCTTTACAGCTTGTTTTGCCATTAGCAATCAGTTGTTTCATTTTTCAGTTACTCTTATAGTTACCTGAAACGAATTATCCACATTCATTTTAGATATATTTATCCCATTCTTTAACATCTACAGCAGTTATTGACAAAGTACACATATAAACATCATACTTTCATGGCAGTCCAGATCTGACACAGCAGATCATCCTGCAAAGGTCAAATTGATCTTTTAAATTGCTACAATGCAGCATAATTTTTTTGGAGTGATCAATATAAGTTGTTCACTCATCTCTCCCCTACTCATTATGACTTACACCGTGTTCCAAATTATTATGCAAATTGTATTTAAGTGTCATAAAGATTACATTTTTTGTTTTTCAATTAAACTCATGGACGGTATTGTGTGTCAGGGCTCTTTGGATCACTGAAATCAATCTCAGACACCTGTGATAATTAGTCTGCCAGGTGAGCCCAATTAAGGA
The DNA here is from genome assembly GCF_033458585.1 of Syngnathus typhle. Classification (NCBI taxonomy): domain Eukaryota; kingdom Metazoa; phylum Chordata; class Actinopteri; order Syngnathiformes; family Syngnathidae; genus Syngnathus; species Syngnathus typhle. The sequence goes on along the minus strand of NC_083738.1, from coordinate 2,335,760 downwards.
AAAACTACTTAAGAATGGCGTTCCACATTATTAAGCAGATGACCATTTCCAAGCAACATGGGAAAGAAAAAGGATCTCTCTGCTGTCGAAAAGCGTGAAATAGTTCAATGCCTTGGACAAGGTATGAAGACCTTAGATATTTCACGAAAACTTAAGCGTGATCATCGTACTGTAAAGAGATTTGTGGCTGATTCAGAGCACACACGGGTTCGTGCAGATAAAGGCACAACGAGGAAGGTTTCTGCCAGACAAAAACATCGGATTAAGAGAGCAGCTGCTAAAATGCCATTACAGAGTAGCAAACAGATATTTGAAGCTGCTGGTGCCTCTGGAGTCCCACGAACATCAAGGTGTAGGATCCTCCAGAGTCTTGCAGTTATGCGTAAACCCTCTATTCGGCCACCCCTAAACAACGCTCACAAGCAGAAACGGCTGCAGTGGGCCCAGGAATACATGAAGACTAATTTTCAAACAGTCTTGTTCACTGATGAGTGCCGTGCAACCTTGGATGGTCCAGATGGATGGAGTCGTGGATGGTTGGTGGACGGCCACCATGTCCCAACAAGGCTGCGACGTCAGCAAGGAGGTGGCGGAGTCATGTTTTGGGCCGGAATCATGGGGAGAGAGCTGGTTGGCCCCTTTAGGGTCCCTGAAGGTGTGAAAATCACCTCTGTAAAGTATGTGGAGTTTCTGACTGACCACTTTCTTCCATGGTACAAAAAGAAGAACCGTGCTTTCCGTAGCAAAATCATCTTCATGCATGACAATGCACCATCTCATGCTGCAAGGAATACCTCTGCATCATTGGCTGCTATGGGCATAAAAGGAGAGAAACTCATGGTGTGGCCCCCATCCTCCCCTGACCTCAACCCTATTGAGAACCTTTGGAGCATCCTCAAGCAAAAGATCTATGAGGGTGGGAGGCAGTTCACATCCAAACAGCAGCTCTGGGAGGCTATTCTGACATCCTGCAAAGAAATTCAAGCAGAAACTCTCCAAAAACTCACAAGGTCAATGGATGCAAGAATTGTGAAGCTGCTATCAAATAAAGGGTCCTATGTTAAAATGTAACTTGACCTGTTAAGATGTTTCTGATTGAAATAGCTTTTGATTTCAGTAAATATGACCTCCTAATGCTGTAAATTCTAAAGATGAGCATTTCAGTTTATAACAACCTATAAAAGGTTTGTTCAATAACATTCGAATTCATTAAACTAATGGTTGATGACTTGAAAATTATGCTGACTCATTTGCATCGACTATTTAGGAAAATCTGAGATAAATATCATTTGCATAATAATTTGGAACACGGTGTAGTTCCCACAAATACCATATTGCTAAAGTCAACAAAATGGCAGCAAAGATAGCCACCTTACATGCAATAACGTCATTGTTCCATTTTCTTATTCCCGGCATTTCTCTAAAAGGTAAGGCTTCCTTTGGGTCACTTTTTCCGATTGAACGTTACTTCAAAAGAAATTACCCTTTTGTAATTTGCTAGGACCAACCAACTGACCTTTCTGCTATTTTAATGGCAGTTGGTGTAATTATCAATATTCAATGTGGCCCTTCCCCCTTGGAAGAACACCAGTGTTTTGTTTTCAATGCTCTTAATGAGAACGTGCTTTGTTCTTTTTGGCTTTAAAATATTAATTATAAATATAAAATGTAAATGCCAGATTTGAATCATCCTTAGTTTCCCTCTTTGTTTTAAAACATGGATAATCTTTAATGTCGCCCAAACAATTTTTCATACGGGGTTAAACCCACAGTACTTGTAATATTTATGTACAGTTTGACCAGGTCTAAAAACATTTTGTCTATGATCTTCCATTTTTTCCATGCACATTTTCACACTTTATACCAGTCCTGTCACGAAAATTAATTTCCGAAATCCCATATCTCGGTATTATTTCTTTACATAACGTTTTTGCCACTGTTAAGGCAATCAGTGTTTTTGTTGAAGCCAATTCAAATGTAATTTTTATTTTACCCAATTGTATGATTTAGAGAATCCATATGTAGTAAAATGTTGTATTACTACATATTTCATCTTCATTTAATTCGACACACCTTTCAAAATGCTTCTCAGTGTCCCAGTGCTTTGCGTGTGTAACTGGTTGTCTCAACCCGTGTTCCACATCATAATCTTTCCTCCCTCAAGGTGTCAAACCAATCAAGATAAAAAGATAAGAAACAACAAAATAACCGCCAGTAAATTAATATAATAGTCAATTGTTGTTGTTTCTTAACTTTAACTAACTCAATCACTCTCTTATTCTCAAATGTAAAAACTTGTGTAGTCTTGACACAACCAATCGACTATTTCTTCTAAATTTAGTTTGAAATGTTGTCATTTAATAATTTTGCTTCATCCAATTCCAGAAAGCAAGTTCTTTCCATCTCTAAAATTTTGTTTCATCAGGGCTAGGCATTAATGCAGTGTGGACCAGTTTCTGCCCACAAAAAAAAAAATGCTTGCCTTTCTTTTCTTCTTATTTTCACAAAATTGCTTTTGTTTTGCGGTGCAAATCAGATAGACTACAGTCTAGCAAATTCTCCGGCCCTCCCTGTGTGGAGTTTGCATGTTCTCCCCGGGCCCGCGTGGGTTTTCTCCGGGCACTCCGGTTTCCTCCCACATCCCAAAAACATGCTTGGTAGGCCGATTGAACACTCCAAATTGTCCCTAGGTGTGAGTGCGAGTGCAAATGGTTGTTTGTCTCTGTGTGCCCTGCGATTGGCTGGCAACCGGTTCAGGGTGTCCCCCGCCTACTGCCCGATGACGGCTGGGATAGGCTCCAGCACGCCCGCGACCCCAGTGGGGACTAAGCGGTACAGAAAATGGATGGATGGATGGATGAACACTGACAGCACACAGACAACACAAAAACAGCAGAGACACAGCTCACAAACCATAGCAACAAACAACGCTGCGCCAACGTCATCCTCTGTTTTGACGTTTTGGTTATACTTTTTTTCTCATCAGTGCCTATTATCCTTCATGCAAATATTGTCACATCTTCCTTAAGCATCACCCTGCTTCAAATATTCAAACATTCTCTGAGAAACTCACACTTTCCCTGCTTCGCCCGCAGCCATAGCACCCCTCGTGCGAGGGGGGGGGGCGCAACATCAATGTTGATTGGTCACAGGCTGGCCATTTCCTGCAACAACCATGATGCCGACCCACCGCCCACACGAGCACAGCAATGGCCCACGCGCACAGCCCCGCCCCGCGACAACGCGCGAGCGCAGGCACGCTTATCAGTCCCACCTTCTCAAAGGGCAGGCCAACTTTGCTGTTGCACCCTTCATCATTATCACATTGGACATCTTTCACTGTCTTCTACAAAACATTTGCTGTCTCTTATTCTCGTCCTATCAAGCCACCGTTCTAGTCACTTCCTGCCACACACGTCTTATTCTCTCTACTGCCACACACTGCTCATCTCAGTTTCTCTAACCAACTTAAACACATCATCGTCCACTTCTCAATTTCCCTATTATCGCTTCAACAGCCCCCTGAACATTCTCCATTACTGATTTCTTCTATAGGACACACATCTCACTCGCACTCATACACACACCCATTCATGAGGATCCTCTGCGCGCACACGCACACACACTAGCACAAAAGGATGACGCACAACATATAGAACACACCTCGATCCCACTAACACACCTTTTTGTTCGTCTTACTTTTCTGATTTATTCTCTATTTCACTTTTAGAAGCTATTTGTAATTCTTTTCCATTTATTTAGCCAATTTTAACTTCAGTGTTTCTTTATCTTAGTTAGTTTATTGTTTAGCACATATTATATCAATAACTGTGCAAGGAGGGAGACGAAGCCTAGGGCTTGTAAAGAGCTCCACTCCTTCTAACCCCCAATTCCAACCCTTTTTGCTTAGTGCCAAGCAGGGAGGCAATGGGTCCCATTTTTACAGTCTTTGGTATGACCCGGCCGGGGTTTGAACCCACAACCTTCCAGTCTCAGGGCGGACACTCTAACCACTAGGCCACTGAGCTGGTTACTTACTTTATCCTTTTAACAAAAATATTCCTAGGTCCCTAGGTGTGAGTGGTTGGTTGTCTCTGTGTGCCCTGCGATTGGCTGGTTCAGGGTGTCCCCCGCCTACTGCCCGATGACGGCTGGGATAGCCTCCAGCACTCCCACGACCCCCGTGGGGACTGAGCGGTTTAGAAAATGGATGGATGGATCTCCTGTATATTTAAGCTAATTTCTCTTTGATTTTGGCAGCCAGGTTTCCACTTCATTACATGGAAATCTGATTCGATTTGATTTTGGCCTAGTCATAACTGTCTTTGTTAATTTGTGCAGTCACGTGCCATGTGACCGTTTTCTCCGCAATTCCAACATTCTCGTTCACTATAAGGTACAAATCCTCTCCCGTGGCCCTTGGAGCCTCCTCTATTTGATCCTCCTTGTCCTCTTTTGCTTTTCCACCCTCTGCCTGTATTTTGGTAAAAAGGGTCACTATCCTGGTCTACCAAAAAAGTGTCTTTTGAAGCTTTCATTTGTTTTTGTTTGTCTATTACGACTTTTTCCGCTTGGAGGGCATGATTTATGTATTCCTCCCAAAGTTCCGGTGTTCATGCCTATATAATGTTTGATCACCCAGCCTTGTATTGCTGGTCTGGGCCCTGCGTGGATGGCATTTTTTAATTGCTGTTGATAAGCACCTTGAGGCGCATTATCTTCCACCAGTCCACTATGTGTTTTAAACAATTTTGTCATGCGCACTTGATACTCATCAAAGGTTTCATTATCATTTTGCTTTGTTCTCCCTATTTCTGTATAAATTGCTCTGATTTCCTTTGACCAATCCATTTCTAGCTGGGTTTTCTGCCTAGTGGCTCTGTCCATCAACCCAGGAGGTGATTGCTCAGTTTTGTGTGTGTCATGTATTTGCGGATACAACTTTGCTATGATCTTTAGTTTTGAATTTGTAGCACGTGTTTTCCCTTCCCGCTCTTGTACTGCTTCTAGTTCTCCCTCAAATATATATTTTTTAACCCATTTATCGAAATCTATTTTAAGTCAGTCGGGATCCTGCCTTTCAATTATTTTCCAATCTTTGCATTTTAGTTCATGTCGGGGTAGGGACTTTCGTTTACTATTTAAGTTTCCCATGGTTTATTTTTCTAAATTTTGGAGTTGGTAGTTTGAATGGCACCTACAGTGTCCTAAAACCAACTTTATTCACAGGACAGTGGTTAAAAAATCGATGTGTGGTAAGTCTCCTTTCCCCTCCCCGAAGGGAGCGGAGAGTTCTTGCCTCTGCACCCACACAAAACCACTGTTTACAATCCTGTGTGTTTATATAGAGGAGCCCTCAAATGAGATCACTCTCAGTCAAACCGTACACAAGCACACCACGCTTTTTTTAATAACAGAGGAGTCCGCACTCCTGCTGCGGAATTTAACTAACGTGAAAGTTAGGGGGCTCCACACCGCCCCTGCGGAATTTAACTGTTTCTAATTGAACTTGATAAGGTCTAGAATTCTCAAGGTTTTAAGTGGCCGTCGAGCAGGTGTGGGTATACTTATTGCCCCCCGGCTGGGCGCCTGCACATAGGGGTTCACCCCGGTGAACGAGAGGGTAGCCTCCCTCCGCCTTCGGGTGGGGGGACGGGTCCTGACTGTTATTTGTGTCTATGCACCAAACGGCAGCTCAGAGTACCCACCCTTCTTGGGGTCCCTGGAGGAAGAGCTGGAGAGCGCTCCTTCTGGGGACTCCATCGTTCTACTGGGTGACTTCAATGCTCACGTGGGCAATGACGGTGAGACCTGGAAGGGCATGATTGGGAGGAACGGCCCCCCCGATCTGAACCCGAGCAGTGTTCTATTATTGGACTTCTGTGCTTGACACGGATTTTCTATAATGTACACACTAGGACACCCTAGGCCGCAGTTCGATGATCGACTTTGTAGTCGTGTCATCGGATTTGTGGCCGCATGTTTTGGACACTCGGGCGAAGAGAGGGGCGGAGCTGTCAACTGATCACCACCTGGTGGTGGGTTGGCTCCGATGGTGGGGGAAGATGCCGGTCCGACCTGGCAGACCCAAATGCTCTGTGAGGGTCTGCTGGGAACGTCTGGCGGAATCCCCTGTCAGGAAGAGCTTCAAAGCAGGGATCCTGTCTCGCTGCTGCAGCCTTCAGCATCAGTCGCTTGGCGGTCTTTACTGCTGATTCTGCCTTCCCATTGCTCTGTGGGTAACCCGGCGACGATGTCCTATGTTCAAAGCCCCACTTCTGGCTGAAGCGCAGGGATACAAATTGGGGTCCGTTATTTGAAATAACAGTGTCAGGTATCCCCTGTCGGGCAAAGTGAGCCTTTAGTTTTCTGATAACGGTATCGCTCTTAGTGTCAGATAAGTAATCTACCTCCCAGAAATTTGAATAATAATCCACTGTTATTAGATAATCTTTGTTGTGGAAGGAGAAAAGATCTGCTCCTACTTTGGCCCAGGGTCTGCTGGCCATGTCATGTGGATGTAGTGTCTCTTTCTGTTGTTTTGGGTCCACCGACCTGCAGATGTCGCATCTGGAGACGAAGGTCTTGATCTCCTCGTTCATCCTCGGGAGTTGGAAACCACTGCCCTAAATGAACAGTCCGTGTTGCACGTGGTTGTCCTGCCTCATTTGTGACAGGCTGGCTACCGCGCTTCCCGGGCTTCTCCGCAGTGATGCACATCACTCAGAACCATGTAACAAAAAGTGATTTGAATCTGAATATTAGTTTTGACTTAAAAGACGTGTCCCTGTCCATTTTTAAAACTACCGTTTTTTTCCGTGTATAGTGTGCCCCCATGTATAATACGCACCCTAAAAATGGCATGCTGATGGTGGAAAAAAGCCTGTACCCATGTATAATACGCACCCAATTTTTATGAATTTAAATTTTTTTTTCTTTTTCTTTTTAAAGTCCCAATGATCGTCACACACGCAGGGAGGCAATGGGTCCCATTTTTATAGTCTCTGGTATGGTCTTAACTAGGCTGGATGTAATTTTTTTTGTTGCCGTTGATTTCTCCGACTGCCCGTAAAGGCACCACCGCGCTCCGTGCGCGCATGTGAAAAAGGCGTGCGGACGTGAAAAAGGCGGCTCTGTATGGGAGAGACGTTGAAGAGGAATAAAAACACCCTTGGAAACCAAAACTTGCCCCTCGTCATGACTCGGAGCCGCAACAAATGTTTCGGATTTGTGTAGGGTACATTGTGACAGACAGCAAACGAGCAGGTGATCGAGCAAGCCTTGTCTGATACGAGAGCATTGCGGTCGTATGGAGCGTGTTTGAAGTGAACACCAGAGACGAAAGGAACAAGGCAAAGTGTTGTGAAATAAAATATTACCTGTAATACGCATTTTGTTATTTGCTGATTGAAACTGCAAATTAAACTGTGAATTGAAACTAATAGGTGGAGAACTGAACTCTCGCTCTTTATATAGCTGACGTGTCTTGCGCATCCGTTCTGCGCATCTGTAATGGCGGCCTCCGTATGACGTCCGGTCCGCGATGGAGATTAAAAAACAAACAATATTTGACAATAACACACCATCAAGGATTGCACCATCGCATCAAACGATGTGTCGTCAATTATGAATTTTACTAAGTGTGTTGGGCAGGATGGCTGAATGCGATGCGCGATTGACAACAAACAAGAAGAAAGGTGATTTCAAGTTTTATTTCGAGGGAGATTTGTCATGTCTCGTCCCCAGTTTTGCTATGTGTCTAGGTTGCCATAGTTTCTGTTCGCGTCGCCCCTCTCTTCCTGTGTCACCTCAATCGATGTAACGTGTTTTGTATTTAAGTCCTGTCTGCCCCTCGCTCACCGTCGGATCATTGCATGTGTTACTATCATGATGTCTGTTTGGTTTCTGTTCCTGTCTTTGGTAATGTCACCCTATCTTTTTGTTCCACGACTTTGTCGGTCAGTCCTGTTGTTGGTTTTGTTGTACCATGACTTTCTTTAAAAAAAAAAGAAAAAAAAAATTGTTTTAAAAAAAATTAAAAAAATTTTGTACCCATGTATAATGCGCACCCCAGATTTTAGGACAATAAATTAGTTAAATTTTGCGCACTATACACGGAAAAAAACGGTAATTTCATAACCCATTCTTAGACTTAGACTTTATTGTCATTTTGTAAGCACTCGGTACACACAAAACGAAATTTCGTCGCATACGGCTCTCAACAAAGGAAAGGAACGTCGAGAGCTGTAGCAGTCGCAGGCGATCTTAATCTTAATAATACAAAAGACACACGGATGGCATGAGCGCAACTTAATAACTCTCATAAGGCTGCCACATAACGGCGCCACAAAGAAAGTCAGAAAGTGCTCAAGATAAAAGCCATCAAAGCAAATCAAAGCTAAAAGACAAAGAAAAAACAGTAACAGCGGCCAACCAGCACCCCCAATACAAGAGAACACCCCAAAACACACAAAATAGCCTCCACGGGGTCCATCGACAGGTGTAAGGGCAGTCCAGTTCAACGGCGCCCAATGGTCGTGGTCGTGAATCGGTGAAAACATCACAAAGCAGGCAAACGTGTGAGCAGCGTCCTGGGCACCCAGCCGGGGCACGTGCAGATGGTCACCACGAGGCTAGCATGGCGAAAGCCATTGGTCTCGACGAGCACCGGACTCCCCACAGGGGTTGCGGCTGCAAGGCGAGGGACCCGGTCATCACTGGCCGGATAAGCAGGAAGCCGTCGTAGAGTTGAGTTCTTATTCTTTGGCTTTCGACTGACTGTTATTGTTCCGCTACTGTATATTGATTTGTGCTTCAATCTACTGTTTTCACTGTCTTTGTGGTTGTCCCATTACTATATGAGAAGTGCTTTGTAAGATGTGCCATAAAAATATATTTGTATTGTATTCTACATGGAGCATTTGTGTAAAAAATACATTGCATAAAAAATGTGACCACAATGAATTAAAGCGCTTTAAAATCCAATCATCCTTTAATCGTACCCTTAATCGTATATACATACATGTATTGAGATTTATATCAATTTGTCTTTTATTGGAGAGCACATTCTCAGAATCTATGCAAAAAAAAAAAATTGCAGATGAGGACAAAGACTCTTTCGAGGTACCGGTACTGCAAGTGCAATCTACAGCTTTTTGCTGTGTGTACATGTATGTAAGCATGTGAACAAGTGAGTAAAATGTCATTATTTATTTTGTTTTACAGGGAAGGAATGGAGGTGCCACTGTAAGTATGCCCTGTTTGTGTTCTTATGGAAAAAATCAAAAAATTGTGACTCCACATTGATATAAAATATTGCTATATTTGTCAATGAAGAAATTAACTAAACAAAACATTTTTCAGATCATAAGCTTGTTTTACACAAATGCTAAAACTGTTGCATCACAGCCACAACAAAAAGACATGGCATTTATCTTCCTTTGCCTTTTCAAGGTTCCCATGTCCTGTCGCCCAAGATTATTCACATATTTTTCACTTCAGGGAAATACGTTGAAATGGAAATCCAGTAAAATATTTTGGAAAAGCTTAAGTAGCCCTTAAAATGTTTTTCTCCTGCCACTGCTACTTTCTGCTCAAATGTTTTATTGGTTGCTGACTTCAGTGGGCATCATGACGAGCATTTTCTGCTTCTAGCCGGTGCAGAGCCCGTTTCCTGGAATGCATTGTTTCCAGTTAAATTTGATGTCTGATTTAGTTCAGAAACAAGTATTTTTTCCAAAGAAGCACTCGGCCACACCTTGTCTATATACACTCAACCAATGACCATAGTGTGGCCCTACACTGACACCTGAACGTCAACAATCAGGCAAATGCTTGCGCCTCATCATCATCATCATCATCGGTTTAAAATCCGCTTTCAAGGCGCCGCTGGGTTGGACTGAGTTCTCGATATGGCTTTCTTCCACCGGGAACGGTCCATGGCCATCTCGTGGTTGATGCCGAGTGCCTTCATGTCGGCTGCCACGGTCGTTTGCCAGGTCATTTTAGGTCGGCCACTGGGTCTTGTTCCCTCTACGTTATACGACATAACTTTCTTCACCCAGTCGTTCTCGTCCTTCCTCACTACATGTCCGTACCATCGCAGTCTGCCTCTCCTCACCACATCCACTATGGCCTCCACTCCCATCTTCTTTCTCAGCTCTGCACTGGTCTTTTCCTCCCTCATTGACACACCACACATCCATCTAATCAGCCTCATTTCTGCTCTGTTTAGTTTGTCTTCATGTTCTGTTTTCAGGGCCCATGCCTCACTTCCGTACGTCATACTACTTCTGACGCAGGCTGAGTACATGTCAGGTTCAAAATCAGCAAAAGGATCAGCAGACAAAACCAGTGAGGCAGAATGTTGAGTCTTTTCTCGCGAGGAGTGCATCCAGACTTACAGCAGTCCAAAATACACTAAAGATCTGTCACACCCCTCGCTCTTTTTATTAAGGGATGCCCTACCTACAATGTGAGACTAGCCCCTAACAGGTGGGGGGGAAAGCATGGCCTAGTCTCATGAGAAAATAAAGGAGCGCAAGGACATAAACAAGTATTCTATGTGAAACAAGTAGTTACAGACAGGACGCCATGGGAAAGGAGTGCAAGGACAGAATGCCAGACATCAACAGAGTAGATTGAGCTATCAGCAACTTTCTTGGATTCCCAGAGGTGTAGAAGGTCAGGAAGCCCCAGACAGCATCGTATGACTTGTTGTGGACTGGTGGACGTCTGCAAGGCGAAACAGCAAGCATTCTGCGCAATAACTTATTAATAATAATAAGTACTCATTAGGGAACGCATGATAACATATATATACAATTTATCCAACAATTCCCCCCTGTTTATCATAAGTTCCCGGAGACCAACCCATCACCCATATGGCCACTTCAAAAAGATTTTCAGCCACAGGGATCACAATTCGCAGGAACCAACTTACACACGGGAGGAAACTGAGTCACAATCGGCAAAGCCCGGGTCAGAAAACAAATCGGACAAGTTTACCACAACAGATTCGCTGACCGGGCCGTCAATAGAGAAGGAACCCCCGTCGACCGAAAGGTCATCCCTTAGGAGCAACGGGAAAGTCTCAGCTGGTGGAGAGATAGCAGCCGTAATTAGCCTGTTAATTAGGGATCGGAGACAAGGGATGCAACAACATCCACACAAGGTCAAAATGGCAGAGAAAACGGCAACGGAGACCAGGGCAGAGGAAACCAGGGCGCGGTACCTTCCGAACACGCTCAACCAGTTGGCCCAAACCTCCGTGTTCACTCCACTGTGCTCCTTCATCTTCCCGTTCAAGGCCCGCAGGCCCTCAAGGGCCTGGGACAGGCTTCCGTCGGCCGCAGTGTTATTTGGAATAAAAGTGCAACATTGCTCACCGAACATGGCGCAGACACCGCCCTCTCTTGAGAGTAGCATGTCAAGGGCCATTCGATTCTGGAAAGCCATGAGGGAAGTAGCGGCCAGTTGGGAGTGGACCGCCTTGAAACCCGCCTCGGTCCAGTTCCCAAGCCTCTGCACGTTGTAATGGACGTAGTTAATCCTGTCAACATTTTTGTTAAGAGTACACCACCAACACAGGGCGGATTCAAAACCAGCTGCTATCTGATTCACCAGCTTATACTCATCCGGCACTCCCCTAGGAACACCAATGGCGTCGATGTAGGTTGGATTAGCTGTGCCCCGCCATTCGGCGTCTCGTTTCGTTCTCGGCCAGAATTCGGGCACTACGGACTTAGCAAAAGACGTTAGATCATAAGAGGACATTGGTATCAAATGAACAGGTAGCAATAGGGTTACCAAAGCGCAAATCCCAGCGCTGTTGAAAGGCAACCTATCATAAAGTTTGTTACTATTACACCAAAACCAAATATCACAACGAGCAATGGGCAAAAAAGGGGCCGTGACCTTGGTCACGGACCCACACCACGGAGCTTGTAAAATAGAGGCTTTTCCGCTTTGAATTATGGATCGACCTTGGGAACTTAGATTGTGGCCTAGATACTTAATTTCAGCAGACCACAGTTGAAGCTTGTTCTTGCTGACCTTGTGGCCTTCACTTGCCAAGTGATGCAGCACTGCAAGCGTGTCTTTTTGGCAAGAGGCAAAATCAGGAGATGCTATCAAAATGTCATCAACATAAAGCAAGATCTGACTTCCCATTGGCGGGACAAATATAGCCATGCTGGCTGCCATCACCTGGGAGTAAATTGTCGGGCTTTCACAGTACCCTTGTGGTAACCTTGAAAAGGTGTACCTTGAGCCAGCATATGTAAACGCAAACCAAAACTGACTCTCTTTTGCAATAGGGACAGAGAAAAAAGCATTGCTAATGTCAATCACTGTGAAGATTTTCGCATCAGGTGTCAATGAATTCAACAAAGTATGCGGGTCAGGGACACAAGGTGCTCTCTGAATAACAGCATTGTTTACAGCTTGCAAGTCTTGCACCATTCTCCACCCCACAGAAGGGGGTGCCTTCTTTACAGGGAAAATTGGGGTATTGCAAGGAGAATCCGGGCAAGGAACGATGACACCTGCTTTTAATAAATCAGAAATAACAGGTGCTATACCCTGTAAGGCATCAGGTTTTAAAGGATACTGCCTCACACAAGGGCGGTATTCAGTTTTAGGTCTTATGACAACAGGAAGCGCACCTTTCACTAAACCAACGTCAGAAGGACCCGCAGACCAAAGATGACTTGGGACCTCAGCGAGGATGTGCTCGTCATCGGACGTCAACACATAATCTCAAGATGAGGGTGTTTGCTCAACACCAGGATCAGCGTGGATTCCACTAATGAATGACAAGGCTTTAGTCATATTTTGTTTGAAGAGCTTGGTGGAAGGACTGTAAAAGGAGTCAGGATTAACCTGAGTCCAGTCAGAAGCTGCCAAGGCATCACCAGCCATAAATCCTAAACTCTGCCAGGCTGCGGTGTGAGGCCTGTAGAGAGAGATGTGGAGCGGAGTGGGAGACACGTGTAACTTCTGCACAGCAGGGGGAGCCGCTTGTATGACTACACAAGCACGGCTCTCACCATCGTGCAGAAGGAAAGAAGTCGTCAAGGTGGCAGGTGTAGCAGCCTCAAGCATGTTCTCGTAGTTGTGATCAGGACCCGGTGTGTCTTTATGCCACATAGTTATGTGTAGTTGATTGGCTTCCATTGCTTGTTCAGGGCAGCGCAAAAGGGTGGCCACACGGGCCAAAAGAGGGGAACCAAATTCCATCACTTCTGCGTCAGCCAAATCCAATGAATAAAAATAGTAGCAGTGAAATTGGCCAAATATCTGTAACTGGTGTCGCCTTTTGACAGCAATTTGACCATTAAGAGACACAAGGGAAAGCCCAAGGGCAGTGAGAGCGTCTCTACCTAGCAAATTAATAGGGCAACTGGGCATCAGCAAAATGGGAATGCAACAACTTCCCCCTTCTGGGTCCCGTATCCAAACTGGTCGAGACTGGGGAACTGGGGTTGCCAGCCCATTCGCTGCTCTCACCCAAAAGGATCTACCGTTACTTTGCACATCTGCAGGTATGTCACGACACGTGGTCACACATGCCCCTGAGTCACACAAAAAGGTTATTGGAGTCCCGTTTACGAATAGAGTTATCACTGGCTTCTCAACATTGTTCATCAACAAATCTTGAATGTTCAAATCTACATCAACAGGGGGAGCTGTTGGCAAGACAGTTGTTTCAACTGTATTTTGACCTTCGGCCAGTCATAAGGGAGGTCTACTCCCACCCTTGTGATTATCTGGGCAGTTTCTTGCTATATGGCCTGTTTTCCCACATGACCAGCAAACGGGAGGTCCAGCATTGTACCGTCTTGACTGACCTGAAGCGGGCTGGTCATTTGTTCCATAATTGGGAGAATCACGACTGTACCCCCCTCTACCCTTGCCACGGAATTTGTTACGACCACGCCCCTCCAGGCGTGGTTCGAAGGTCTTATTTTGATAAAACATCTCAGACTGCTCTCCTTTAACAAAAAACACGGTGCCCATTTTCCCCTTCTCTTTCGCTCTTTTTGCATTGACAACTTTTTCGGCGTGTATAGCATGATCAATGAACTGTGGCAAGGTAGATGTCGGGAAAGTGATCATATGTTTAGTGATCCAGCTCTGGATTGCTGGTCGCGAATTTGCATGTAGAGCGTTTTTGAGTTGTTGGTCATAAACATCAGATCCATGCTCCAAGCCACTATTGGCCTTGAACACTCTCTCGAGTCTGTGCCTAAAGTCTTCAAACAACTCATCTTCTTTTTGTTTGGTTCGGCCAATGTCTGTGTAATTTGCTCTACGTTCAAATTTTATTTTGATCCTGCCCAATAGTTGGTCAATTTCTCTTTGTAATGGCACCCCGTTACATTCCAATGGACGGCCCCGGGAATCAAAGGGATCCCAGGTGCCTTTAACGCTTGCCCAATGTTTGGTTAAAGATGCCATAAAAACCTGTTGTACTTCATCGCCACTCAAATTGTATGAAGCAATGAGTTGTCTCATGTCGGTACAATATTGATCAACATCTTCAGTGGGCAACGCTATACCCTCAATTGCTGATTTTATATCAGCGTGGGTCCATGTTCTGTATACTAAAATTGTGGGTCCTCCCTCATCATGAGGATTTGCCACTTCAATCATCGGGTATGCGTCTGCGTCAGCCGAAGGAACCAACTTAGCACGGCCCCGCGTCAACACACCACGAGCACGGCTCCGCGTCAACACACCACGAGCAGAAGCACCATACTCAGGAGGATGATTTGTGCTTGGTAATTTGGGGTACAGAGACGGGAAAATTGGTTCACTTTGGCGTGCTGCAATCTCCGTCTTTATAGATTGATCATTCTTTTCATCCTCATTCATCGCATCGTCAGCTTTGGCCTTCAAGCGAGCCCGCGCTGACACTGTCTCATCATCCTCCTGCCTGTGCAACAACAAGTTCTTTTTTATCTTTCCTCCGTCTTCCTTATCTCTCAGTCTTTCTCTTATCTGCCCACATTTTCTCTTCTCAGCCTCCAATTCCCATTTTACTATTAGATGATATCCGACGTTATTCCTCTTTACACCACATCTAGCATCAATCGATTGCTTTAGGTTATTCAACGAATTTGTTTTCAGCTGACCGTCAAACTTGTAATCGGTTATCCATTTGTCAAGATATTTTACATTTTCGGGGTCAACTTCTTCCATCAATGTCCAATCTTTGCATTTCAATTCATGTCGGGGCAGCGGCTTTTGCTTGCTATTTGCTGTCCCCATGATTTATTTGTTTAGTTTACGGATTTGGCAATTTGAATGGCACCCGCAGTGTCCTAAAGCCAATTTAGTTCACAGGACAGTGGATAAATGTTCGATGTGTGGTGGGTCTCCGGAGGAAACGGAGAATCCTTGCTTTCATCCACACAAAGCCACCGTTTACACTCCTGCGTGTTTATACAGAGGACTCAAACCTCAAATCAGAGCTCAAATGAGGTCACTCTCAGTCAAACCATACACACGCACACACACACACACAATGCGCATTCCTATCGTCTCACAGGCAAGCAGGGGAGCCCGCCCTCCAGTGGATTTTAACAACTCTTTAACCTTCCTATTGTGTAAGGAAAACTTATCTTTACCTTTTTCCCAAAGTAAATATAAAACCTATCTTTTCACGGAGAAAGAAGCCAAACCAGCTAAACAAGGGATAAGGAAAACCCACCACAGATGGCAGCAGAAAACTAACACAGTAGGAAGGTTAGTGAGGAGGCCCCACCACACCTCAGCGGGATTTAACTGCTCCAACTACCTGTACTTCTTTATTTCTTCAGAAAACAGAGGAGTCTGCCCTCCTGTGGAATTTAACTGACGTTTACGTCAGGGGACTCCAGCATCCCATACAGAATTTAACTGTCTCTAAATATGCACTTGATAGGGTCTAGAATTGTCAAGGTTTCAAGTGACCTCTTGCCACTACACTTCCATTCCTTTCAACAGAATCAACATTCATACTCACAGTCCGCTGGGCCTTTCCCTCGGACGATCTCGTCAACCACTCCGGCGTCCAGCTGACTGATCGAGTCAGCCCCGTGAAAAGGGTTTCCTTTATATGCCTTGGCCAAGGACTTGCCCTGCGTCGAAAAGTCAGCCGGAACCCGAAGTAGGTCTATTGAGATCCCGGACGAGCCCCCAAAAATCTGTCAGGTTCAAAATCAGCAAAAGGATCAGCAGACAAAACCAGTGAGGCAGAATGTTGAGTCTTTTCTCGCGAGGAGTGCATCCAGACTTACAGCAGTCCAAAATACACTAAAGATCTGTCACACCCCTCGCTCTTTTTATTAAGGGATGCCCTACCTACAATGTGAGACTAGCCCCTAACAGGTGGGGGGGAAAGCATGGCCTAGTCTCATGAGAAAATAAAGGAGCGCAAGGACATAAACAAGTATTCTATGTGAAACAAGTAGTTACAGACAGGACGCCATGGGAAAGGAGTGCAAGGACAGAATGCCAGACATCAACAGAGTAGATTGAGCTATCAGCAACTTTCTTGGATTCCCAGAGGTGTAGAAGGTCAGGAAGCCCCAGACAGCATCGTATGACTTGTTGTGGACTGGTGGACGTCTGCAAGGCGAAACAGCAAGCATTCTGCGCAATAACTTATTAATAATAATAAGTACTCATTAGGGAACGCATGATAACATATATATACAATTTATCCAACAGTACACTTGGCCTCTCATCTTCAGGGATGTGGCCTTAGATGTTAAGAAGGGCATGAGTTCCCTGAATTTCTTCCACCCGCTTCTCACCCTTGTGGTCACTGCTAGGTCCACCCCCCCCATCAGCGTTAAGCATGTCTCCAAGGTAGCATAAACTGTCCACCACCTCGTACATCTCCCCATCTACCACGAGCCCCTCTTGCTCAGCTGGGTCTGCTTGGGAGACTTCTCCCCTGCACCGCTTGCATTGGAAGGTCTCACTTGCAGCTAGTAGGCTGCCTTTTACTCCGCTGCATCTTCGGTGTACCCATCTCTGACAACCCTTGCACCGGATAGTTAGCTTGCACTCCCTTCCCGCAAACTCCACATGGCCATGCTCCTGACTGCGATATCACTCCCAGACCAGCACCACCGACCATGACCTTTGATTTTGCCGCATTCACCTTCATTCCTTTCACTTCCAGGCATGTTTTCCAGGCCGCTAGCTTCCTAGCTAGGTCTTCTCGATTGTGAGCCATCAATACCAGGTAGTCCATCCCTCACTTCCCTCGATACCACATCCATCATGATAGCAAACAGTAATGGGCTGAGCACTGATCCCCTCGTGCACTCCTACCCTTACTTCAAACCCATTACAGTCGCCAACTCCTGTTCTAACAGCTGTGCAGGCTCTGCAGTAGAGAGCCATCACAGCCTTAACCAGTCCCTCTTCCACGCCCGACTTCCTTAGGGCCCACCTCCCTTGGCACCCTGTCGAACGCTTTTTCCAGGTCAACAAAAGCGAAGTACAACCTCTTCTTCTTCTCCTGTCGGATGACAAAAATTGCATCTGTTGTACCTTTACCAGGCATGAAGCCATACTGCATCTCGTCCACCTCTACCCGTGACCTCACCCTCCTTTCCAACACCCTCTCTAATAGCTTCATTCCATGCTCCAGCAGCTTTATGGCCCTGTATGACCCTCATGCAAATGGGTCCCCCTTCCCTTTGAATAGAGGCACCAGGACGCTTCTTGAGCAGTCCTCCGAATGTACCCCTCAGCGATGACACTGTTACACAGGTTGGTCATCCACTGCACACCAACGTCTGCCGCTGCCTTTAGCATCTCTGCCACCACTCCAGATTGTCCAGCTGCCTTCATGGCCTTCATGGCTTTCCCCACTTCTGTTCGCGTAATCGGGCCACATTCACCCTCTACTTCGTCGCATCCCACCCCTCCATCCCAGTCATTCTCCACATTCAGCAGCTTCTCCATGTACCTTCGCCATACTTCCTTCACTCCTCTGTTGTCTGTCATGATGTTGCCATCCTCATCCTTCACACAGTTTGCACCGGTCACATCACGCCTCTCCTTAACCATTTGCTTCGCTATCTTGAAGAAGTTCTTTTGTCCTCTCTCACTCTCCAATTCACTTCCAAATTGTGCCTGCAGGTCAGATTAATGCAGTGCTTCTCAAATAGTGGGGCGCGCCCCCCTTGGGGGGCGCCGTGCTATACCTGGGGGGGGCGCGTGTGACCCTGGGGAACAGGCTTTTTTTTTGCAGTACTAGAATAAAGTGTAATTGCGCATCTTCCCAGCAGGGAGCAGTGGCGCTCTCATTGTTACTTCTGTGACGTTTGCGACAGTGCAACATTTTACGACTTACAAGACAAGTTAGGATAGTCACGGTGGGGAGGAGGGGGGGGGGGCGCGAATAGTTTTCTTCTTGCTAGGGGGGGGGGCGTAACAGAAAATAATTGAGAAGCACTGGATTAATGAAAGATGTTTATCTTATGAGATCACATCAAACGGCAAACATTCTGACCAAATATATCATCTTGAAGAATCGGTGAAAGCATACATCCAAATAAAGTAATCAAAACAGCAACACGGTGAGGGGTATCTGAAAATCAGAGCAGAGTTTTAACTCGCAAACACCTGGTAACAGAGGTGAGGAAACGGGAAACACCTCCTTAAAGTAAGCCTTAAGAACTTTACAGGTTAAGATTAGTCGCAAATAGGTGGTGCATCAATGTCCTTGAGCATCCAGCATTGTTTGAAAATGAGAATGGTCGCTAGTTTCAATCCCTGCTATGTGTACAAATCATATTCAAAATGCATTTTTTTACAATAAACTTGAGAGCCTCCCGTTCATTTTCAGTGGGAACAGTGTTGTTGGTCTCCCTTTTTTGCTAGTGCGTCATAGTCTGGAGTAAAATTTGTTGTGGCAATTCTTAGGCGAGATCCGAGGTGTTGGTCCGTTTACCTTGATCTGTGACGGGTTGATGTTGATGTGGCTGAACGTCACGTCGCGTACGTCGAGCCAAATTGTCCACTCTTTTTTAACATTCGGCACTCACTTCTTTTTTTCGGGCCACTCATTTTAATGGAAGGATTCCAGGGGAAGGTTTGTGGGTGGCTTTAGCGCAAAACTGCATCTGAAAGCTCAGCGCGCGAATTATGAGAATGCTGTCGTCAAAACCCACGCTCTAAATTCGGGACTGATACGAATAGAGCGAGAGTGCGCCAAGTCCGTACTACGGAGTACGTACACGCACTTGTGAGTGTGCACCGAGCTTTCTGACACGGCTTCCGGTAGTAAATGCGCAGGCGAGCGCTTCGCCATCTACTGGGAAAACGCAGTCATTGCAGGAAAAATGACCAAAAAAAAAAAAAGTTTAATAATACAATTTGTTCAGGGTTGGCGGGCCGGATTAAACGGTCCCGTGGGCCGGATGTGGCCCGCGGGCCGTAGTTTGCCCACCCCTGGTCTAGCCATACTGAGAATATTTTTGGAGCAAAACCTTCTACAGTCGGATGCCCTTCCTAACACCAACCCAAGGGGAAATTGATTTTCTGTAGGGGTTGACTCCCTTAGACGATTCCTCTCCCGAGGAGCCCACTGGGCAGTGGTACTATTTAACCCATAGTTGGGGGCTGGTTCGTGGGCACCAGGGCGTGTCGACACACCGGTGGGCCTGCGTGCCGCACATCTAGGGGCCAAACCTCCTCCGATTCCCTTGTAGTTTAGCCTGGGTCCGTCTTGTACCCAGTTACCATGTGTCGCCGCGTGGAGGCACTACATAGGGCTTGCTGTTAGAGAGGCTATGTACTGTCAGGAAGAGACTTACGCATTCGGCTCTCCCGTTTGCATACTGCTAGCGTGCACTGGGCACTCCACCAACACACTAGACGCATCACAACAACTCGACTTGGTCTTATGAAGTCAGACCTCCAAGCCAGCATTAATTCAGTAATCCACCCATCTATTATCTGTACCGCTTATCCCCACGGGGCAGTAGGCGGGGGACATCCTGAACTGGTTGCCAGCCACTTCTTAGATTTCTGTGATGTATAACTGTATAATGACAAACAAACAAAAGTACATTTTACAAAATATGTACTGTTTTATGCAAAGTTTTGGGCACCCCTAATTATTTTCAAGATTTTCCTTTACAAATCATTGGTTGTCCGGATCAGCAATTCCAATTAAATACAGTAGTCCCTCGCTACTTCCCGGTTCACATATCGCGGCCTCGTTCTATCGGAGATTTTTTTTTTAAAAACAAATATTGTAGATAGATTCGGTGCATCGCGGATTTTTACCGTTTTTTTCCGTGTATAGTGCGCAAAATTTTACTAATTTATTGTCCTAAAATCCGGGGTGCGCATTATACATGGGTACAAAAGAAAAAAAAAAAAAAAATTTTTTTTAATTTTTTTTTTTTTTTTTTTTTTTAAGTCCCAATGATCGTCACACACGCAGGGAGGCAATGGGTCCCATTTTTATAGTCTTTGGTATGGTCTTAACTAGGCTGGATGTAATTTTTTTTGTTGGCGTTGATTTCTCCGACTGCCCATAAACGCACCACCGCGCTTCGTGCGCGCACGGGACAGCAAACGAGCAGGTGATCGAGCAAGCCTTGTCTGATACGAGAGCATTGCGGTCGCATGGAGCGTGTTTGAAGTGAACAGCAGAGAAGAAAGGCAAAGTGTTGTGAAATAAAATGCACAGAACGGATGCGCAAGACACGTCAACTATATAAAGAGCGAGAGTTGTTTTCTTCCTATTAGTTTCAATTCACAGTTTAATTAGCAGTTTCAATCAGCAAATAACAAAATGCGTATTACAGGTAATATTTTATTTCACAACACTTTGCCTTCTTCCTTTGGTCTCTGCTGTTCATCCTAAAACACAAAGGCGCTCTTTAAGCAATGCGACAGTGAGCGCCCGGCGCGCTGCACCAAATTAAGCTCCCTGCGCAGTGCGCACTGAGGTCCACTTAAATTTTAGAAAGTACATCAGGACTTTAAAAATATCTTCTAAATTTCAGCGACGGCTCTGTCACAATAATCGACCAGCCCGGTGCAGTTGGGCGGTCGGCGGCGCGCTACGGTTGAGAGTTCTCTCGCGCGCTCTCTCTCTCTCGCTCTCTCTCGCTCTCGCACACACGCAAACCGGATATCATACGGAGGCCGCCATTACAGATGCGCAGAACGGATGAGCAAGACACGTCAGCTATATAAAGAGCGAGAGTTCAGTTCTCTACCTAAATCCGTATTACAGGTAATATTTTATTTCACAACACTTTGCCTTGTTCCTTTCTTCTCTGCTGTTCACTTCAAACACGCTCCATGCGCACGGAGCGCGGTGGTGCGTTTACGGGCAGTCGGAGAAATCAACGCCAACAAAAAAAATTACATCCAGCCTAGTTAAGACCATACCAAAGACTATAAAAATGGGACCCATTGCCTCCCTGCGTGTGTGACTGTCATTGGGACTTAAAAAAAAAAAAAAAAAAAAATTTTTTTTTTTTTTAAAAAATTCTTTAAAATTGGGTGCGTATTATACATGGGTACAAGCTTTTTTCCAGCATCAGCATGCCATTTTTAGGGGTGCGTACTATACATGGGGGCGCACTATACACGGAAAAAAACGGTACTTCTTTTAAGTCTGATCCACTGTGTAGCGAGATGCCTGCCTTGACACATGCACGCCTGTCACCTGATTCCTGTTTGCTTGATACAGTTCACTCTGTTTGGCCCGACTGTCTGCCTGTCCCTCCAGGAGCTTGGTTGTTGTCCTGCCTCGTTCAGGACAGGCTGGCTGCCGCGCTTCGCACGCTTGTCCACAGTGACGCACATTGCTCAGAGGCGCCCTCAGAACTGGGAGGGAGTTACCATTTGTCTACTGTGCCGCAAGTACTGTTGCCACTATAAATGGCACAATTGCCAAGATTTGCACCAACAAAGAACCGTGATTGAGTTATTTCAACATGAAATAATCTATTAAATTTGACATTGAACAGATTGTATCCAAAGTCTACATAATTGAATAACGCTCATCTTACAAACATGTAATATTTGATTACCCATGTTAGATTTGAGTAAATAGAAACAGGCAGCCAATATCCTTTTTTGTGCGTTGCGAGACAGCCGTGCGCTGCATTTATGGTACACATAGTGTGATTTACAGCATGATGTGATCACATTTATAGAATAGAATAGAATAGAAAGCCCTTTATTGTCATTTTACAACTTAGTTGTACAACAAAATTTGAAGAACTGTCCTCTGTAGCCTCCCTCTATCTGCAGCAGTGCAGCTCCCGTACCAGGTGTTCAGCCAGTACGTCAGTAGGCTCTCAATGGAGGAGTGGTAGAAGGCCAGCAGAAGCTTCCGATCCATACTGTTCTTCCTGAGGACTCTTAGGAAGTGTAGACAGTGCTGAGCCTTCTTGATGACAGCTGAGGTGTTGCGTGTCCAGGAGAGGTCATCAGAGATCTGGACTCCCAGGAATCTGATGTCATGGACCCTCTCCACACTCTCGCTGTTGATGTAGAGGGGAGGGGGGGTCTCTTTTTTTTTTCTGAAGTCCACGATGATCTCCTTTGTTTTCTTGGTGTTCAGAGCCAGGTTATTTGCGGAGCACCAGTTTGTGAGCTTCTGGACCTCCTCCCTATAGGCTATCTCGTCACCATTCGAGATCAGCCTGACCACTGTGGTGTCATCAGCAAATTTTACAATCATGTTGTTGCAGAGTGAGCGAACATGGCTGGTCATCCAGGGTTTCTGGTTGGGAAAGACCCGAATGGTTTTGTCCACACATACAGTTCCCATGCAGAACTTGATGTAGTCGAGAACTATCTGTGAACATAGCCAGGTCTTGGTGGTGAAATAGGTCCCAGTCCGTGTTTTGAAGAAAATCCTGGAGTTGGCTGAGTGCATTTCCAGGCCAAGTTGTTACAGTCCTTGTGGTGGGCCTGGATCTGCGTCTGAGAGGAGTGTATGCGGGGATGAGTAGCAAGGAGAGATGGTCTGACTGTCCGAGGTGGGGGAGGGGCATGGCTCTGTACCCGTGCTTGATGTTGGAGTACACGTGGTCCAAAGCCCTTTCACCTCTTGTTGGGCACTTAACGTGCTGGTTGAACTGTGGGAGTACAGTCTTCAGATTGTTCCTATTAAAGTCTCCTGCTATTATGTGAACACCATCAGGGTGAGCCCGCTGCTGTTCATTGATGGTGTTCAGCAGGAGAGAGAGTGCCGTGCTAGCGTTAGCATTTGGCGTGATGATCACCACTGTTATCTCTCTCTGTATTGAATAGGGCCGACATCTAGCAGACATGTACTCAATATCGGTGGAGCAGTGCTTCGCTATGATGCTGCTGTTGTTGCACCAGTCCTCATGCACATAGATACAGAGCCCCCCACCTCTATTTTTGCGGGAGTCCACAGTCCGATCCCAATGGTGTAGCGAACGGCCTGCTTGCTGCACGCTAGCATCGGGGATCTTCAGGTTCAGGCAGGTCTCCATGATAATGAGGGCACAGCAGTCACGAACATAGCAATTTGCCGCAAGCTGTAGTTCCAGATCTTCCATCTTGTGGGTGAGAGATCTGGCGTGGGTGAGATACAGGCTCGGGAGGGGTGGCTTGTGCAGTTGGTTCTTTAGCCTTGAAAAAACGCAATTCTGGTTATATTCTTAATGTGCTTTTGAAAGGAGAGAGTTTGATCAAATATTACCCCGAGATTAGTTACAGAGTGATAGTACGGTTATTTACAGTTATAGCGGTTTCCTTGAAAAATTGTTGATGACGAGTTGGACCAATTATCAACATCTCAGTTTTATCTGGGTTAAGACGAAGGAAGTTGAGAGACATCCATTGCTTGATCTCCGCAAGGCACGCCTCAAGATTACAACAATCCCGCGGATCTGTCATTGATAACGGCATATATAATTGGGTGTCATCCGCGTAGCATTGAAAACTAATACTAATTACGTATTATGTCCCCAAGCGGACTCATATAAATATTAAATAGAATTGGTCCGAGTACCGATCCCTGTGGGACACCACACGTAACATTGTAGAGCTCCAAGGACGCATTGCCATGGACCACTCGGTGCGTCTTGTTTGATAGATAGGAATGGAACCAGCCTAGTGCTGACCCTGAAATACCAACACAACTTTTAAGACCTCCTAATAAAATATCGAAGTCTACAGTGTCGAAGGCAGCACTAAGATCGAGTTGTACCAGTACAGATGAAGTTTTTGAATCCATAGCTATGAGGAGATCGTTAGTTACTTTAGCAAGTGCTGTCTCAGTGGAATGATTAGCTCTAAAACCAGACTGAAAAGAGTCTTCTCGATTATTGGCAACCATGTAATCAATAAGCTGCTGCGCTACTACGTTTTTAAGAAGTTTTGCTATGAATGGGAAGTTTGAAACTGGCCTATAATTACTGAGACAGTCCGGGTCAAGATTTGGTCGCTTAAGTAACGGTTTAATGATAGCGGTTTTAAAGGCTGTTGGCACTATCCCAGAGGAGACAGACAGATTGATTATATTTAAGATGGACGGTCCTAAAATTTGAAATAATTCTTTAAGTAGTTTGGCTGGAAGAGGGTTGAGTAAACATGTTGTTTGTTTAGCCGCACTAACCAATTGTGTAAGCCTTTCAAGGGACACGCTTTTAAAATTTGAGAGGGTTGTTGCATGATCATCAGCGTTGGTAAACGGCGGGCTCGTCTGAGCGATTGGAGTGGTATTCTTGATCTCGTCCCTAATGGATTCAATCTTTTGAGCAAAACATTTCATGAATTCGTCAGCTGAGTGGAAGGAACTATCGGAGGTCAGCTGGCATAGAGTTAGATTTGCCACTGTATCAAATAGGTGTTTAGGATTGTTTTTATTGAGATTAATAACTTGCGAAAAATACTGAGTTTTTGCTAAGATAAGCGCATCTTTATATTTCAGGAGGCCTGATGGAAAACCTCAAGTTTGGTTAGACGCCATCTGCGCTCATGCTTTCTACATAATTGCTTAAGCGTACGCGTTTCATCTGTGAACCACGGAGTAGGCAATCTACGGCGAGTTTTCAGACGTAACGGCGCCACAGAGTCAATGGCATTTAACAATGTCGCATTGAATTCATTTGTAAGATTATCAATAGAGCCGGTGTATGCGGGAAATATGGCGGTTGCCGGCAACAGTAACTCAGATAGCGCAGTTGCAGTCATGGAGTTAAAATTATGGCTCCTATAATTCTGATTGCTCTCTTGTCTTTGACAAGGAACTAGAATTTCTAATTTTATTAAGTAATGATCAGACAGAACAGTAGTGTATGGCAGTACTGCTATATTTGAGGTTGCAAGTCCTCGGAATAATACCAGATCTATGGTATTTCCATTCTTATGCGTTGCTGCCTGTACGGCTTGCGTAAAACCAAACGTATCAGTTAAAGTCTGAAACGGCGAAGTAAGTGGCTCCGACGGTAAATTCATGTGGATGTTGAAATCACCCATGATAATTATATTATCCGCATTGGTTACTAGATCAGCCACGAATTCTGAAAATTCATCCAGGAAGCCAGAGTAAACTTATGTGTACGGTAAATAACAGCAAGATAAAATGACGGTAGAGCGGTGGATCGGACAGTGAGAACTTCAAATGTTTTAAATACGTTAATCGAACGAGGCCTAAATCTAAGCTCGGAATTCGAGATAAGGGCGACACCCCCACCCTTTTTTCGAGGACGTGCCACATGCGAGCTCACAAAATTTGGAGCCGAGGCCTCGTTAAGCGGCAGCAGTTCATTAGGTTTTAACCAGGTCTCGCAGAGACCAAAAACGTTTAGATTATGTTCCGTGATGAGGTCATTATCGAGAACTGCTTTCGTATGAAGCAATCTAATATTCATAAAACCGAGTTCAAGTGTAATCCGTCGATCAGGGTGCGTATCTATCGAAGGATATTTAAACAAGATGCGAGTAAGATTTTGTTCTCTAGGCCTGACATCACCTCTCGAATGTTTGTTAGCGCGCTGGGACGATACGACCGTGGGAATCTGATAGTAAATATTTGTTACACATGTAAAATTATCTGAAACAGGCACCGTTTCATCAGCAAAACCTGTCACAAATGGATGGTGGAAATGGAGCAGGGCGACCAAGTGCAGCTTGGACCAGGGTTTATTGGAACAAACTCAAAACACGAACTTGGTAGACTGACATAACTTAACTACCACACTAACAACAGGACTGACCTAACATGACGTGAAACAAAAAGACATGGTGACGTTACCGTGACAGCAGCGATTGCCTGCAACAACCGACAAGCAATGATCCGACAGTGAACGAGGGGCAGACAGGACTTAAATACAAAACACAAAACACGAGGCAGGTGAACGCGGTTACATTGATTGAGGTGACACAGGAAGGGAGGGACGACGCGAACAGAAACCAGGGCAACCTAGCAAAACTGGGGACAAGACATGACAGAAGCACACATGATCCACAGACATGAGCAGTTATTCAAAAAACGATTACATAAGTAACACGTTAATAAAACCATCTGTGTCACTCCAATTCATTAAATCCATCAATCCAGTGGTCCCCAACCTTTTTTGCGCCACGACATGTCAGAAATATTTTCGCGGACCGGCATTTATATAAATAAATAATACATTTATATAAATAAATAAATAATACATTTATAATAAATATATAAATACGATGAAATAAAATGATACGACTGACATAAAAACAAGTACAAATGACAAAAATAAAGCTCACCATTACGTTGAATTAGTGGGAGCACTGAGTTTGTTTCTCAGAAACGAGCCGGTCCCATCTAGACGTAATCGGAGACAATGACACCCGAAGTGATTAAGGTGTGTCTTTTATTGCAGGATGCTTGGTCTCCATGTGTTGAAGCAGTTTTGAATGCTTCATTGCCTGGTTAGTTAGCCTGTCGCCACATATTAGCTTTGCGGGCTCGACTGGGGAAACATGTCACGTGACCGGGACGAGTGTCTTGACCTGAATTAATTGATCGTCGATAAAAAAAAAAAAATTCTGTGCCCGGTACCAAGTGACCCACGGACCGGTACCGGTCCGCGCCCCGGTGGTTGGGGACTACTGCATCAATCGTCCTTTGTCAACAATGCGTGCGCGCCGCTCTTGCACTTCAAAATATTCCACAGGCCCATATAACGATATATAAATTATATATCAAATAACTATTACCGTATTTTCCGCACTGTTAGGCGCACCGGATTATAAAGCGCATAAAACAGAAGCTATACTGCAACAAACTGAGATTGACTAGGGTTGCGGTATGCATCCACTAGCCAATAACCAACGAGCCCTCTGTAAACAATCGCATTTCTCAAACGATCTCCTATAAAATGATCGGAACTGACTAAAGTTCGATCTAACGCATTGGTACTACTTACCTATGTTTCCCTTCCATATCGATCCGTAGATTTACTCGGAACATTAACAGAGTATTTTGACATGAAGTACCCTGGTGCGTATAGCAGCTATCGTTATAGCATTAGCCATCCGCAATTTCCCATGAGCCTCAGCTCGCAATCTCCCATGAGCCTCAGCAAAGTGTAAACAATCGCGTTTTTCAAACGATCTCCCATAAAATGATCGGAACTGACTAAAGTTCGATCTAACGCATTGGTACTACTTGCCTATGTTTCCCTTCCATATGGATTCGTAGATTTACTCGAAACATTAACAGAGCAGCCTATTTTGACATGAAATACCCTGGTGCGTATAGCAGCTATCGTTATAGCATTAGCCATCCGCAATCTCCCGTATGGGCCTCAGCTCGCAATCTCCCATGAGCCTCAGCAAAGTGTAAACAATCGTGTTTCTCAAACGATCTCCTATGAAATGATCGGAACTGACTAAAGTTCGATCTAACGCATTGGTACTACTTACCTATGTTTCCCTTCCATGTCAATCCGTAAATTTACTCGAAACATTAACGGAGCAGCCTATTTTGAAATGAAATAGCCTCGCGGGTACAACAGCTATTCGGTGACGCCCCCTGACTACAGTTGCCGTAATATTGGGAAGCGATGCGACCTTGTAATTTACTAGTCGTACTAAAACGTACTGAAACATTTTGGCAGAGCACTGTGTACAACCAGTATAGATCAACAAATTCATCAATTGATCCATATATAAGGCGCTCTGCATTATAAGGCGCACTGTGTTTTTTTCAGTAAAATGTAAGTTTTTAGGTGCGCCTAACAGTGCGGAAAATACGGTATATAAGCAATAATGTTTTCAAACCATCTGTGCACTTTAAATCATTAAATCCATCGATCAAATTCCTCATCCTTTGTCAACAACGCCACGCGTGCGCCCTGACGTCAGCCTCGTCGTTATTCCACAGATCTACTATATAACTATATTGTCGCGTTAACAAAGTTCAAGGAAAGACGTGGGTTTGGTAAACGGCTCTTTATTTAACAAAACAAACTTCCAGGCGTGTGGCGGCGTGGACTTCCAGCCACGGAAGTGGAAGAGGGCTCCATAGAATAGGACCGGGCGTGCGCAAAAGCCATGACCGAGCCCCATCCACCGTCCCCGGACAGCCACCCGGCCGAGCGCCGGCCCTCGACTTCCATCCACGGAGGTGAAAGACAGCTCGGTAGAGTAGGACCGGGCGTGCGTAAAAGCATTGTCCGAGCCCCATCCACCGTCCCTGGACAGCCACCCGGCCGAGCGCCGGTCCCCGACTTAAATCCACGGAAGTGAAAGAGAGCTCCGTCGAGTCAATCTTTGTCCTTTATGTAAACAACCGCCACGCCGCGTCGCGCTGCTGACGCGACGTCGCGCTGCTGACGTCACTTGTAATTCAAATTACAGTAATCCCTTGCTACATTGCGGTTCGTTTATCGCGGTTTCAAAATAACATATAAGTCGCTCCTTATTATAAGTCGCCCCCCCCACCCAAACTATGAAAAAAAAACGCGACTTATAGTCTGAAAATTACGGTAGCTTTATTCATACAAGAGCAAAAGAAGAAAACTTCGGACCAAAAAAGGACCAGGCAACAAACAATACTTTGGAATTTCTCTTCAACCAGATGAAAACTCTGGAAGCAAATCAGCAGAAAACTATGAACACTAAATGGAATGGAGATTCAATTGATTGGATTAGAAACCAAGATGAAAGAACTTGCATTTCTCAAAGATGAGAATGCCAAGAAAGAATCTCATAGAGTGGAAGATATCGACTAACAATATGAAATGAATGATGTGATCATTTCACAATGATTCATTTCACATCACCAAGGGAGACGAGACTCAATACAGGCTGGAGGTTGACCTTCTGGCCACGTGGTGCAGGGACAACAACCTCCTGCTGAACGTCGACAAGACCAAGGAGATTGTTGTGGACTTCCGGAAGGGTCACACCCAAAACCTGCCGCTGACCATCGACGGTGCTGTGGTGGAGAGAGTGAGCAGCGCCAAGTTCCTGGGGGTGCACATCAGTGAGGATCTCTCCTGGTCCACCAACACCGCATCACTGACAAAGAAAGCCCAGCGCCGCCTGTACTTCCTGCAGAAACTCAGGCGAGCGAGCGCTCCTCCGGCCGTCATGACTACATTTTACCGCGGCACCATTGAGAGCGTCCTCTCCAGCTGTATTGCCGTTTGGGGTGGCGGCTGCACTGACTACAACTTGAAGGCCCTGCAGCGCATAGTGAACACGGCTGGTAAGATTATTGGTGCTTCGCTCCCCTCCTTGAAGGACATTTACACCTCCCATCTCACCCGCAAGGCGACCACGATTGTGAGTGATGTGAGTCACCCCGCTCACTCTTTGTTTGAGCTTCTGCCCTCTGGGAAGAGGTACAGAAGCCTGCGCTCCCGCACCACCAGACTCTCAAACAGCTTCATACTCCAGGCTGTCAGGATCCTGAACTCGCTTCCCCGTTCTGCGTAGCGCCTTGTACTTTTACTGTCTGTATGCACACTGGCTCTTATTTGTTGTGTTATCTGTTTGTTTATTATTACTCTTGTTATTTATTGTTTCTGCCTTCTTGTTTTTTATATTGCGTCGTTTACTTGTATGTCTATCGTGTAATATGCTTTGTCACCGTGGGATAGAGAAAACGTAATTTCGATCTCTTTGTGTGTCTCGGCATGTGAAGACGTTGACAATAAAGCAGACTTTGACTTTGATTTCTGGGCTCAAGATCTCGCCTAGACATCAAAATGGGACAGATGATGAAGACGTGGTAGAAAATCGACCCGTGGAAAAGCAAGTGGTAGATTTCCTTACAACAGAAAATATTGCGCTGTACAAGGGTTGATTTCTGACCATTTCTTCCTAAAATGGGGACAACTGGTGTCACGTGCCGTGCCAGAGACGCTCGGCCGACAACTTCCCTCAGCCACACCCCTTCATTATCGTCATGTCTGTCACCTGCTCCCTCTTACCTGCCCGTGTGTTCCTCCTTGTCGATGTCTACTGTTGTTTTCCGTCCCTGTCCGCGCCCAGTGTTCCTGTCATCTAATTTCCCCCCGATCTTGTCTAGAGGCTCACGGTCAGATTCTGTTTTGTGTCCGAGCGGACTTCTGTTTGCCTGTCTGCTGGCCGTGAGTCTCTATCCCGTGTGTGTCTTTGTTGCCCACCTTCCTTCAACTCCCTTTTCTCTTCAATAAACCCTGGTCCAAGCTGCATTTGGTCGCCCGGCTCCACTCATTTCCTGACAGAAGACACCGACCATCACAGCGACCAGCGCTTCGACCTACAGCCGCCACCAGCTCCTATCCGCGACGCCGAATGCACGTGCACCACCGGGATCCACTCCGGCGTTGCCGTATCTGAGGTTGCCATCGGAGTTCTGTTTCCCCATTTGCCGGTGTGTGCGGTTCAGACTCTGTTGCTGCCACCTTGCACTTTGCCATAGACCAGCCGGGGGTCGTTGGAACTGGTGCGCCTCCGCACATTGGAACATTTATTTCTAAAGATAGATGGCGGGCCGAACGCGATTTAAGTGAACTTGATTGATCTGCATCTAGGGAGTACACAATTCTTTGTGTGTGATATCTAGTTATCATATTAAGTCAAAAATAATTTGTTGGGAGCTAATTTTTGGTCATCCTTTTTCACAATTGTAAATTTTAATGAAATGTTTTCTCATGCATATCGTTGGACACCTGTAGTTGATAAATGAATGACAATTGGCATACGGGGATTTAGGACCTCCCAAAATGTAAACAAGATGGAACTGCATGCTGTCTGCATTGCATTGGAAGACAGTAAAAACAAATCTAATGAAACTTTCAAGACTATGATCCAACTTGTGTCGTGTTTTCATTAAATTTTACTAAAATAGTTGAACCCTGGCATATTTCCTCTTGTATTTCGCAAACTGTATTCAGCCATGCTGACGTTACCGAGCTTGCTTGCAGTTAACCTAGATGGCTAACGTTAACGTTATAAAGAAAGAGAGGTACAGACCCAATGATTGTCACACACACATCTGGGTGTGGTGAAATGTTTTCTCACGCATATCGTTGGACACCTGTAGCTGATAAATCAATGACAATTGGCATACGGTGATTAAGGACCTCCCAAAATGTAAACAAGATGGAACTGCATGCTGTCTGCATTGCATTGGAAGACAGTAAATACAATTCTAATAAAACTTTCAAGACTACAGTGCCTTACGAAAGTATTCGGCCCCCTTGAACCTTTCAACATTTTGCCACATTTCAGGCTTCAAATATAAAGATATAAAAATTTAATTTTTTGTCAAGAATCAACAAGTGGGACACAATCGTGAAGTGGAACGAGATACTGTTGTGGAGAAGTTTAAAGCCGGATTTGGATACAAAAAGATTTCCCAAGCTTTAAACATCTCAAGGAGCACTGTGCAAGCAATTATATTGAAATGAAAGGAGTATCAGACCACTGTAAATCTACCAAGACCCGGCCGTCCCTCCAAACTTTCATCTCAAACAAGGAGAAGACTGATCAGAGATGCAGCCAAGAGGCCCATGATCACTCTGGATGAACTGCAGATAACTACAGCTGAGGTGGGAGAGTCTGTCCATAGGACAACAATCAGTCGTGGACTGCACAAATCTGGCCTTTATGGAAGAGTGGAAAGAAGAAAGCCATTTCTCAAAGATATTCATAAAAAGTCTTGTTTAAAGTTTGCCACAAGCCGCCTGGGAGACACCAAACATGTGGAAGAAGGTGCTCTGGTCAGATGAAACCAAAATTGAACTTTTTGGCCACAATGCAAAACGGTATGTTTGGCGTAAAAGCAACACAGCTCATCACCCTGAACGCACCATCCCCACTGTCAAACATGGTGGTGGCAGCATCATGGTTTGGGCCTGCTTTTCTTCAGCAGGGACAGGGAAGATGGCTAAAATTGATGGAAAGATGGATGAAGCCAAATACAGGACCATTCTGGAAGAAAACCTGTTGGAGTCTGCAAAAGACCTGAGACTGGGACGGAGATTTATCTTCCAACAGGACAATGATCCAAAACATAAAGCCAAATCTACAATGGAATGGTTCACAAATAGACGTATCCAGGTGTTAGAATGGCCAGGTCAAAGTCCAGACCTGAATCCAATCGAGAATCTGTGGAAAGAGCTAAAGACTGCTGTTCACAAACGCTCACCATCCAACCTCACTGAGCTCGAGCTGTTTTGCAAAGAAGAATGGGCAAGAATTCCAGTCTCTCGATGTGCAAAACTCATAGAGACATACCCCAAGCGACTTGCAGCTGTAATTCCAGCAAAAGGTGGCGCTACAAAGTATTAGCGCAAGGGGGCCGAATAATATTGTACGCCCCACTTTTCAGTTTTTTATTTGTTAAAAAGGTTTACCGTTTTTTTCCGTGTATAGTGCGCCCCCATGTATAGTACGCACCCCTAAAAATGGCATGCTGATGCTGGAAAAAAGCTTGTACCCATGTATAATACGCACCCAATTTTTATGATTTTTTTAAAAAAAATTTTTTAAATTTTTTATTTTTTTTTAAGTCCCAATGATCGTCACACACGCAGGGAGGCAATGGGTCCCATTTTTATAGTCTTTGGTATGGTCTTAACTAGGCTGGATGTAATTTTTTTTGTTGGCGTTGATTTCTCCGACTGCCCGTAAACGCACCACCGCGCACAATGTCACAATGTACCCTACACATATCCGAAACATTTGTTGCGGCTCCGAGTCACGACGAGGGGCAAGTTTTGGTTTCCAAGGGTGTTTTTATTCCTCTTCAACGTCTCTCCCATACAGAGCCGCCTCTTTCCCGTGCGCGGTGGTGCGTTTACGGGCAGTCGGAGAAATCAACGCCAACAAAAAAAATTACATCCAGCCTAGTTAAGACCATACCAAAGACTATAAAAATGGGACCCATTGCCTCCCTGCGTGTGTGACGATCATTGGGACTTAAAAAAAAAAAAAAATTTAAAAAAAAATTAAAAATCTTTTTTGTACCCATGTATAATGCGCACCCCAGATTTTAGGACAATAAATTAGTTAAATTTTGCGCACTATACACGGAAAAAAATGGTAAATTATCCAATCAATTTTGTTCCGCTTCACGATTGTGTCCCACTTGTTGATTCTTGACAAAAAATTAAAATTTTATATCTTTGTTTGAAGCCTGAAATGTGGCGAACCGTTGAAAGGTTCAAGGGGGCCGAATACTTTCGCAAGGCACTGTATGATCCAACTTGTGTAATGTTTTCATTAAATTTTACTAAGATAGTTGAACCCTGGCATATTTCCTCTTGCATTTCGCAAACTGTATTCAGCCATGCTGACATTACCGAGCTTGCTTGCAATTAACCTAGATGGCTAACGTTAACGTTATAAAGAAAGAGAGGTAAAGACCCAATGATTGCCACACACACATCTGGGTGTGGTGAAATTCGTTTTTGCATTTAACCCAACCCCGAAGGGAGCAGTGAGCAGCAGCGGAGCCGCGCCCGGGAATCATTTGGTGATCTAACCCCCCAATTCCAACCATTAATGCTGAGTGCCAAGCACGGAGTAATGGTTCCCATTTTTATAGTCTTTGGTATGACCCGGCCGGGGTTTAAACCCACAACCTTCCAGTCTCCATTTTCAGAGACAAGTTGGGTCAAATTTATTAATTGTACATTGCAGTGGGCAAATTTATCGTTTTCTTTCCGTGTATAATGCGCCCCCATGTATAATACGCACCCTAAAAATGGCATGTTAATGCTGGAAAAAAGCCTGTACCCATGTATAATGCGCACCCAATTATTTTTTTTTACTCCTTTTTTTTTTTAAGTCCCAATGATCGTCACACACGCAGGGAGGCAATGGGTCCCATTTTTATAGTCTTTGGTATGGTCTTAACTAGGCTGGATGTATTATTTTTTGTCTGCGTTGATTTCTCCAACTGCCCGTAAAGGCACCACCGCGATCAGTGCGGACGTGAAAAAAGCGTGCGGACATGTGAAAAAGGCGGCTCTGTATGGGAGAGAAGTTGAAGAGGAAAAAAACCACCCTTGGAAACCAAAACTTGCCCCTCGTCGTGACTCGGAGACGCAACAAATGTTCCGGATTTGTGTAGGGTACATTGTGACAGCAAACGAGCAGGTGATCGAGCAAGCGTCTGATACGAGAGCATTGCGTTCGTATGGAGTGTGTTTGAAGTGAACAGCAGAGACGAAAGGAACAAGGCAAAGTGTTGTGAAATAAAATATTACCTGTAATACGCATTTTGTTATTTGGTGATTGTATTAAACTATCACATTCATCGCTCATTAGTAAATAGCTGACGTGTCTTGCGCATCCGTTCTGCGCAGCTGACCCATAGTGCGCATGCGCAGTTATACTGCCTCGGTATGACGTCCGGTCCGCGATGGAGATTAAAAAACAAACAATATTTGACAATAACACACCATCAAGGATTGCACCATCGCATCAAACGATGTGTCATCAGTTAGGAATTTTACTGACTAAGTGTGTTGGGCAGGATGGCTGAATGCGATGCACGATTGACAACAAACAAGAAGAAAGGTGATATCAAGTTTTATTTCGAGGGAGATTTGTCATGTCTTGTCCCCAGTTTTGCTATGTGTCTAGGTTGCCATAGTTTCTGTTCGCGTCGCCCCTCCCTTCCTGTGTCACCTCAATCAATGTAACGTGTTTTGTATTTAAGTCCTGTCTGCCCCTCGCTCACCGTCGGATCATTGCATGTGTTACTGTCATGATGTCTGTTTGGTTTCTGTTCCTGTCTTTGGTAATGTCACCCTGTCTTTTTGTTCCACGACTTTGTCGGTCAGTCCTGTTGTTGGTTTTGTTGTACCATGATTTTCTGTAAAAAATAAATAAATAAATAAAATTTAAAAAAATATATATATATATATATATTTGTACCCATATATAATGCGCACCCCAGATTTTAGGACAATAAATTACCGTATTTTCCGCCCTATAAGGCGCACCTAAAAACTTAAATTTTTATCAAAAGTCGACAGTGCGCCTTATAGTCCGGTGCGCCTTATACCGTTTTTTTTCCGTGTATAGTGCGCCCCCATGTATAATACGCACCCTAAAAATGGCATGCTGATGCTGGAAAAAAGCCTGTACCCATGTATAATACGCACCCAATTTTTATGAATTTTTTTTTTATGAATTTTTTATTTATTCTTTTTTTTTTTAAGTCCCAATGATCGTCACACACGCAGGGAGGCAATGGGTCCCATTTTTATAGTCTTTGGTATGGTCTTAACTAGGCTGGATGTAATTTTTTTTGTTGGCGTTGATTTCTCCGACTGCCCATAAACGCACCACCGCGCTCCGTGCGCGCACGGGAAAGAGGCGTGCGGACGTGAAAAAGGCGGCTCTGTATGGGAGAGACGTTGAAGAGGAATAAAAAAACCCTGGAAACCAAAACTTGGTGATTTCAAGTTTCATTTCGAGGGACATTTGTCACGTCTCGTCCCCAGTTTTGCTATGTGTGTAGGTTGCCATAGTTTCTGTTTGCGTCGCCCCTCTCTTCCTGTGTCACCTCAATCCATGTAACGTGTTTTGTATTTAAGTCCTGTCTGCCCCTCGCTCACCGTCGGATCACTGCATGTGTTACTGTCATGATGTCTGTTTGCTTTCTGTTCCTGTCTTTGGTAATGTCACCCTGTCTTTTTGTTCCACGACTTTGTCGGTCAGTCCTGTTGTTGGTTTTGTTTTCTAAAAAAAAAGAAAAAAAAAAAAAAAAACATTAAAAAAAAAAAATTAAAAATGTTTGTACCCATGTATAATGCGCACCCCAGATTTTAGGACAATAAATTCGTTAAATTTTGCGCACTATACACGGAAAAAAACGGTATTTAAGGATTTTTTCGTGATTTTTGTGATGACTTGATCACTTGAAGATTCAAGAGTTTTTTACTCGCCATGTTTGAGCGTGCCAAACAAGGAATTTGACTTCGGTAAAACACACCCTCTGTTCAACATTTAGGTGACTAACATGTGAAAAATGGCAAAAAATAAAATAAAATTCACTTTTATACACTGCGGTATCTTGAAGAGAAAAACAACAACAAAAATACTATTTTGAAACACTACTATTGCTGCTGCTTATTCTGGCTGTGTTACTTGTGACTATTATGAGCTTTAGTAGGACTGTACGCTAGGTGACCTGCGTCAAAGGGCTCTAAACCCTTTCTCTTACTCTGCCATGTGACTCAGAGACTACACAAAGCAGTGGCGCTGTTTGGACCATCTGCATTGTATTAAAACCTAATCAGTCAGCATTTAAATTAAATTCTTCTGACATTTTGCTCACCAAAAACAAGTTGTAATGAACGTGAACTTTTAATGCATTTTATTCAGAAGGTTACTTTGAACCCTGAGGCTTAAATGGCGGCGTGGCGTATTTATGGATTTTTACGGCCTCCAGGGGGCGCTCTAGCAGGATTGCTTCTTCTTCTTCTTCTTCTTCTTATTATTATTATTATTATTATTATTATTATTATTTCTTCTTCGTCTGTCAGCGAGAAATAATGCGCCGAAGAAGACGTCCTAGTTTGTGTTTTGAACATTTCGCGCATCATGCACACACCCTCATGGAAAACACAAAGAAATGCATTTGATGCAGCTTTTCAGTTAAAAGCAATCGATTTGGCTGTCAAAGAGGGAAATAGAGCTTTTTTTATATATAAAAATAAAATAAATAAAAAAAAAATTTGTACCCATGTATAATGCGCACCCCAGATTTTAGGACAATAAATTCGTTAAATTTTGCGCACTATACACGGAAAAAAACGGTATATGGATCAAGTGATGAATTTGTTGATCCATACTGGTTGTACACAGTGCTCTGCCAAAATGTTTTGGTACTGTGGTGAATGGTCTTTGTTGTTTCGCTGGTCTCCAAAAAAAACACTCAGTGGACGATGGCTGGTCCGGGTAAGGAAGCACTTCGGTGACACACGGCTGATTGGGAAAATATATATTCAACTGATGTCAAAGTGATGTCTCTCCAAAAGTTAGAGTGGCCCCAAGAGCAAAGATGTTTCAGCTCTCGACAGCACAGATGTTCGCCCCAAAAAGGCCCTCGCGCTTCTTGCTCTTGCCCCATGCGCCCCTGCGCGCCTGCTCTTGTCCTTCGCCCCTCTGCACGCCTTCCGCGCTTCTTGCTCTTCCCGCTCCCCTTCTGTCTGTTCTCCCCCATCATTTGTACCTCGTAAGACAACAGCTGCGGTCCGAGTCTCACTCTACTGGTTACTTCCGATGCCCGTAAAAGGGCATGGACAAAGATCTTCCTGGTCACGGACGAATGGCCCTTCCATATTCTAAGTACCTACACATTACTGAAACTAGAGCTTCTCTGTACCGCAAAAATAGCTTAGGGTCTTCTCACTGCTGCAAGGTTGCCATTTAAGGTGACATACATTGACGCATAGAACCCAAAATTAACCTCAGTACGTTTTAGTACGACTAGTAAATTACAAGGTCGCATCGCTTCCCAACATTACGGTAACTGTAGTCAGGGAGCGTCACCGAATAGCTGTTGTACCCGCGAGGCTATTTCATTTCAAAATAGGCTGCTCCGTTAATGTTTCGAGTAAATCTACGGATCGATATGGAAGGGAAACATAGGTAAGTAGTACCAATGCGTTAGATCGAACTTTAGTCAGTCCTGATCATTTTATAGGAGATTGTTTGAGAAACGCGATTGTTTACACTTTGCTGAGGCTCATGGGAGATTGCGAGCTGAGGCTCATAGGAAATTGCGGATGGCTAATGCTATAACGATAGCTGCTATACGCGCGAGGCTATTTCATGTCAAAATAGGCTGCTCTGTTAATGTTTCGAGTAAATCTACAGATCGATATGGAAGGGAAACATAGGTAAGTAGTACCAATGCGTTAGATCGAACTTTAGTCAGTTCTGATCATTTTATAGGAGATCGTTTGAGAAACGCGATTGTTTACACTTTGCTGAGGCTCATGGGAGATTGCGAGCTGAGGCTCATAGGAAATTGCGGATGGCTAATGCTATAACGATAGCTGCTATACGCGCGAGGCTATTTCATGTCAAAATAGGCTGCTCTGTTCATGTTTCGAGTAAATCTACGGATTAATATGGAAGGGAAACATAGGTAAGTAGTACCAATGCGTTAGATCGAACTTTAGTCAGTTCTGATCATTTTATAGGAGATCGTTTGAGAAACGGGATTGTTTACAGAAGGCTCGTTGGTTATTGGCTAGTGGGTGCATACTGCAACCCTAGTCAACCTCAGTTTGTTGCAGTAAAGCTTCTATTTCATGCGCTTTATAATCCGGTCCGCCTTATATATGGACAAAGTTTTAAAATGGGCCGTTCATTGAAGGTGCGCCTTATACCCCGGTGCGCCTAATAGGGCGCAAAATACGGTAGTTAAATGTTGCGCATTATATACGGAAAAAAACGGTAGATGTCCCAGAGAGTGCAATAGCACAATTTTCTGTTAAAACATTAAATTTAACAGTTAACAGCCCGATTCCAGATGTACTAGCTAATGCAGGTCACCACAGAGAATGCTACGTGCAATTTGCAAACACACGGAACATAGAGGCTGCCCGCAAGAGGAAGGAATGAATGACAAAGACCGAAAAAGGTCTGTACCAAATTTACTTTATTTTAAACATATGACACATGACTGTATTTTATTTTACTGGACTGGCCGTGAAATTTGCCCTGGTTTGTCTCTTCAGGGGAAAGATATCAATATGGGTGTGAGAGATGTGTATTAATCATGTAACATGGACACAGCATGTATGAGTCAAGGTCAGATCTAGCCTGGAATAGACAGGAATCAACAGAATGTTGATTTTGTGATGTGTAACCACAGTGCAGGGGTGTCCAGCTCAAGATCTAATCTTGCAAGATTACGATAAACCCCCCAGGCTAGGTGAGATTAGATTAGGCCGAGAAGATATCTGTAGTGTCGTCCAAGGTTGAGCATCTGGGGAAACAGAAAAACAACCAATACATTTTGGAGCATTGCTACTGCAATACATACCGTGATTTCCCATGCATAATGCGCAAAATTTAACTAATGTATTGTCCTAAAATCTGGGGTGCGCATTATGCATGGGTACAACAATTTTTGAAGAAAATCTCCCTCGAAATAAAACTTGAAATCACCTTTCTTCTTGTTTGTTGTCAATCGCGCAATACATTCAGCCATCCTGCCCAACACACTTAGTCAGTAAAATTCATAATTGACGACACATCGTTTGATGCGATGGTGCAATCCTTGATGGTGTGTTATTGTCAAATATTGTTTGTTTTTTAATCTCCATCGCAGACCGGATATCATACAGAGGCCGCCATGACAGTATGCGCAGAACGGATGCGCAAGACACGTCAATCGCGCATCGTATTCAGCCATCCTGCCCAACACACTTAGTCAGTAAAATTCCTAATTGACGACACATCGTTTGATGCGATGATGCAATCCTTGATGGTGTGTTATTGTCAAATATTGTTTGGTTTTTAATCTCCATCGCAAACCGGATATCATACGGAGGCCGCCATTACAGATGCGCAGAACGGATGCGCAAGACACGTCAGCTATATAAAGAGCGAGATTCAGTTCTCTACCTAAATGCGTATTACAGGTAATATTTTATTTCACAACACTTTGCGTTGTTCCTTTCTTTTCTGCTGTTCACTTCAAACACGCTCCATACGAACACAATGCTCTTGTATCAGACGCTTGCTCGTTTGCTGTCACAAACAAAACTATCATGTTTGCTATCGCATGCACATTGATACTGACCGGCAGAATAACATCCGGTTGTTCCCAAAGATGATCTTTTTTCTGAAATACATAATTTTATGTTTACGGACTTAAGTAAGAGTAAAAATTTGGGTGCGTATAATACATGGGTACAGGCTTTTTTCCAGCATCGACATGCCATTTTTAGGGTGCGTATTATGCATGGGGGCGTATTATACATGGAAAATTACGGTAGTTAGTCATCAATGAAGACTTCTTTGAGATTGACTGGATGTCACTTCCTCCAGCCCCAGTCGGAATCCTGGAACTTGTGTACTGCTAATGTATGAAGGGGAGATGCACGTGCAAATCAAACATTCTACCTTGTACAGACGTGTGTCTGAACACTGTTAATTACATACATATGGTAATGTTGTTATTGTGTTACCAATAAACATGCTAATTGCAACTTTTATTAGCATTGGGTTAAGGTTGTTTGACTAACGTTTATGTTATATTACTGTCTGAGAAAGACGGTAAGGCAAAGCCAGGAGTTACTGTAGCTACTCTCTGTAACGTAAATTAGCCATGTGTAATCTCTGAAGCCAAAATTGACTGCATATAAACTGCTAATGACTCCTAACATCCTATCACATTTTAGGGCTTTTCACACTGCACGTTCTTATCCCCGGGGCTATCCTTAGCCATTTTCAATATGAATTTATATTAAATAAGAACTTACCAAATGCAAACAAAGTCCATTGTTGTCAATAGAGCGGAGGCAATATTTACTTTCTAGTTCCTGAGTTGGAGGAATGCCGTTGGGAGACATCAAGTCACGTGATGTTGTTACGAGTTTTGATTGGTTCTGCAGCAAGGACCCTTTTGCAGCAATGCCTGTTGCGTTTCGCAATCAAACATTGATTTTCATAAAACAATGAGCAAAAAACAGCTCCCAACAATCAGAAATGTGTTAATATAAAATCTAAGTAGCTCATATTAAAATATCACATCCTCCCTACAAACAGATCGATCATTTCACTAACAAAAGCCTCTAGCGAGCTTCGCCCCGCCGGCTAAGAGGGGTTCGGTGAATGCGCATATGTAACTAGTGGAGTTCGGTACCTCGAACAAGGTTAAGAACCACTGCACTAAAGCCTTAACAAGAAAATACATTGATTTACCTCTGAGTTATCGATTTTCAGGTTGTTCCCGTGGAGATGGCTTCACTTGTTTTGCAGTCTTTGGATGGCACTCAAAATGAAGTCATTATCAATGAAGAGGAAAACATGCAGCCCTCTCTCATTAATCAAAAAGTCTGCATAAATGTTGTGTTGAAGGTGAGTTTAAATAACCTTTTTGACTGAAATCGGGTTCAAAATGTTAATGTTAATGGGCTTTCACTTGTAAAGGACTTTTCTACCTTCATGGTACTCATTGCTGTCCCTTCATTCCCCTACTGAGGGTGCAGCATCAGGAGTAACTGGCGGTTCAGGACACTTTGACCTTATCACAAGGGCTGTGGAATGAGCCCACAACCTTTAGGTTGTGAGAGGACCACTCTATGTTTGTTCGATGCTGCTCCTAAATGTACTTTTTTTTGTTTGTTTGTTTTCTCAGGTTGCATATTTTGTGAAGTACAACAAGGCAGGCCAAATAGTCAATACTACAGTGCATCTGTTGCTTGGGAATTTTCATATAACACCATTTAGCCTGGAGCAGGAATTCTCTGTCAAATTCATTCAGGTATAACTTAAGCTCCAATTGTTTTTTTGTCGTAAAAGCCGTCTTTTGCAAAACGATACATTTTCCAGATTGCAATCTTATTGACTTGAGTTATAAATTAATTGCTTATCAGTAAATGTACCATTTACTCCATTGTGATTGCTAGATTAAAGCATACACTCAAATACCGTATTGGCCTGAATATAAGACGACCCTGATCATAAGATAAACCCCTCATTTTCAAGACTCGAGTTTGAAAAAAACTTTTTGCACACCAAATTTAATTTTTCTACAGAAAATAATTACAGTACATCTGAAACAAATGATTATAACAATATATTCGAGAGAAAGTATGTTATTTTGCCTCATTCAAATCATGCAAAAACTTCCTATCACATCTTAATATCTGAACATTTAAATATGTAAACTAAAGTGCAATCAGATTTGTAAATGAGGCTCCATGCGGCTCTTTAGCACACCCCTAGCGGCTCTCTGGAGCTCTTTCAAAAATGCATGAAAATGGAAAAATATGTTTTTGTTTTTTTGTTTTTTTAAATGTGTTTTTTAGATGGTAATCATGACACAAACATTCTTATGCTGTAGAACAGGGGTGGCCAACCAGTCAGCGACTAAGAGCCACATTTCTTTACTGTGTACCGCAGAGCCACATACCGTTTTTTTCCGTGTATAGTGCGCAAAATTTAACTACCGTTTTTTTCCGTGTATAGTGCGCAAAATTTAACTACCGTTTTTTTCCGTGTATAGTGCGCCCCCATGTATAGTACGCACCCTAAGAATGGCATGCTGATGCTGGAAAAAAGCTTGTACCCATGTATAATACGCACCCAATTTTTATGAATTTTTTAAAAAAGA
This sequence comes from Syngnathus typhle, assembly GCF_033458585.1. Taxonomy (NCBI): domain Eukaryota; kingdom Metazoa; phylum Chordata; class Actinopteri; order Syngnathiformes; family Syngnathidae; genus Syngnathus; species Syngnathus typhle. The sequence goes on along the minus strand of NC_083738.1, from coordinate 2,292,949 downwards.
ATTTTTAATTTTTTTTTTTTTTTTTTAAGTCCCAATGATCGTCACACACGCAGGGAGGCAATGGGTCCCATTTTTATAGTCTTTGGTATGGTCTTAACTAGGCTGGATGTAATTTTTTTTGTTGGCATTGATTTCTCCGACTGCCCCTAAACGCACCACCGCGCTCCGTGCGCGCATGGGCTGCGGACGTGAAAAAGGCGGATCTGTATGGGAGAGACGTTGAAGAGGAATAAAAACACCCTTGGAAACCAAAACTTGCCCCTCGTCGTGACTCGGAGCCGCAACAAATGTTTCGGATTTGTGTAGGGTACATTGTGACAGACAGCAAACTAGCAGGTGATCGAGCGAGGGTCTGATACAAGAGCATTGCGGTCGTATGGAGCGTGTTTGAAGTGAACAGCAGAGACGAAAGGAACAAGGCAAAGTGTTGTGAAATAAAATATTACCTGTAATACGCATTTTGTTATTTGCTGATTGAAACTGCTAATTAAACTGTGAATTGAAACTAATAGGAAGAAAACATATCTTGCTCTTAATATAGCTGACGTGTCTTGCGCATCCGTTCTGCGCATCTGTAATGGCGGCCTCCGTATGATGTCCGGTCCGCGATGGAGATTAAAAAACAAACAATATTTGACAATAACACACCATCAAGGATTGCACCATCGCATCAAACGATGTGTCGTCAATTATGAATTTTACTGACTAAGTGTGTTGGGCAGGATGGCTGAATGCGATGCGCGATTGACAACAAACAAGAAGAAAGGTGATTTCAAGTTTTATTTCTGGGGAGATTTGTCATGTCTCGTCCCCAGTTTTGCTATGTGTCTAGGTTGCCATAGTTTCTGTTCGCGTCGCCCCTCTCTTCCTGTGTCACCTCAATCGATGTAACGTGTTTTGTATTTAAGTCCTGTCTGCCCCTCGCTCACCGTTGGATCATTGCATGTGTTACTGTCATTCTGTTCCTGTCTTTGGTAATGTCACCCTGTCTTTTTGTTCCACGACTTTGTCGGTCAGTCCTGTTGTTGGTTTTGTTGTACCATGACTTTCTTTAAAAAAAAAAAAAAAAAATTGTACCCATGTATAATACGCACCCCAGATTTTAGGACAATAAATTAGTTAAATTTTGCGCACTATACACGGAAAAAAACGGTATGTCACGCACCAACATGATAATGACAAATTGACTCCTACAGTACTAAAACCACAGACCACATTTTCAACAATGAACATTGTGTGCATTGTCTCACACAGACAAACTCTCAGTTCAACAAATTCCACAAACAAAAACATACGTTTTTTCACTTACTATGTGTGGCGGGACAGACCATTCGTTTTAGTTTGTCGTTTTCAGGAGACAAGATTTTAATAACGTCACTGAGGCCTCTTTTAACGAACTCCACTACATTGTATGGCTTTTTAGCCTGTGCAATGTTCCAGGCCAGTTGAAACAATGCAAGTGTGACAGTCTCTGAGTGCTTCGTAATTTTTTTGAAAAACTACCTACTTTTCTGCCTGACTTTTCAAAGTGTCCAAACTTGTGCTTGCGAAATTCAGTCCCTTTTGCAAAGTCCTTATCGATATTGGCATGAAGTGAGCTGAAGGGGCGCTGACCATTTGAAGCTTTTAAATGTGCTAATGACGTCCGACATATCAGGCAGAATGGCTTGCCATAGCGTTCAACAAAAAACAACTTGAACTCTGTTAAAAACGTCCTGTGTTCATCGTCATATATTCGTTTAGCTGTGTATTTTTTTCTTGCCATTTTGGCCGGGTTGACTACCCCTGCGTTAGCGTCTTGTCAGCTTTTCTGGACCTAATGGGCCCCCGTAGTCACAGTCGCCATTCATTGAAAAGCCAGCAAAACCAATTGCTCTGCCCTGTGTTCATCGTCATATATTCGTTTAGCTGTGAATTTTTTCCTTGCCATTTTGAGAGCGAAATTGACACTCCTCAAATGGGTTAGTCCCTCCTCCTTTGCGGGATTTCACTTCACGCGCATGCGCGTTTGACCAAAATACCATATCGAACTCAAGCGAAGCAAATACGCACGAAAAATAAACACAAATGTTGCTATGAACGTAAAAGCCGCATGAAACCAGCCAAAGAGCCGCATGCGGCTCGCGCGCCGCGGGTTGGCCACCCCTGGTGTAAAGGATATCACCAAATGGGCTCAGGAAAACTTCAGAAAACCACTGTCAGTAAATACAGTTCGTCACTACATCAATAAGTGGGGGTTAAAACTCTACCATGCAAAAGCAAAAGCCGTTTACGAACAACATCCAGAAACACCGCCGGGTTCTCTGGGCGCGAGCTCATCTAAAATGGACTGATGCACAATGGAAAAGTGTTTTGTGGTCTGATGAGTCCACTTTTCAAATTGTTTTTGGAAACACTGGACGTCGTGTCCTCCGGACCAAAGAGGAAGCGGACCATGCGGACTGTTATCAACGCAAAGTTCAAAAGCCAGCATCTGTGATGGTATGTGGGTGCATTAGTTCCCATTGCATGGGTGACTTACATTTCTGTGAAGGCAACATAAATGCTGAAAAATACATACAGATTTTGGAGCGACATATGCTGCCATCCAAGCGACATCTTTTTCATGAACGCCGCTGCTTATTTCAGCAAAATAATGCCAAGCCACATTCTGCACGTGTTACAACAGCGCGGCTTCGAAGTAAAAGAGTCCAGGTTCTCCGGCCCGCTTGGAGTCCAGACCTGTCTCCCATAGAAAATTATTATTTGAAAAATAAAATAAAGTTGAGCATTATATATGTTGTCTTTGTAGTGTATTCAATTGAATATAGGTTGATAAGGATTTTCAAATCATTGTATTTTGGTTTTATATACATTTTACACAATTTCCCAACTTCAACCGAATCCGGTTTGTGCAATAGAATGTTTTGCAAATATTACTTGAGTCACTGGCAATATATTTACGTCATACGTAAAAAACAGAATGCACATTCACAAAAATACTAAATCTACTGATAAGAGCCTAAATCAAATGGAGACTAAAGCGCCTCATCTGAAATTGTTAAATCATTTCTGGACGCCATGTATGCATGCATTAAACTTTTTTCATTATTATCAATTTTATTATTATCAATTATTATTGATATTTTCTCAAATTTATTATACCCATTCGTGTTAAGGGGAAATTAAACTCATAGTTGGACATATACTTAGTGTTGCACATCACAAATAGAAGCAGATTATCTCATGCAGGCATTCAAGTAATTCACAGTCAGAGGTGCAGAAAAACACTATTGCACCACTTGAAGATGGCGGCGCGTGCATACGCAGCGACCTCTCTCTGTCCCGCCCAAACGGTGTTTTGTCCGTCTAATGAGTGTTTGTCCGGCAGTTTTTTTTGTTCGTCTCGTCGTACTGAGTCGTGCTACAAGTACGGCAGGCAGGTTCTGCTTGACATCGGCAAAAGCGAGTTTTGTCGAGTTCTGGACTTTGATGCGGAAACATCAAAGGAGCTCGGACTGCTACGTCCTGAAGCGTCGCCGGGCTCGTCTGCTATTCCTCCCCCGGTTGGGAAGCGTCGAAAGCGGTGTGCGAGGAGGCTGAAGAGGGGCAAACGCGGGGGCGTCCGGGCCAGGCTGGCGGCCAGCCCTGCTCGCCCGGCCGTGCCTTCCATTCTTCTGGCGAATGTTCGATCGCTGGACAACAAAATGGATTACATTCGCCTGCTGCAATCTACAAACCGGACAGTGCGGGACTGCTGTGTGCTCGTGTTCACTGAGACTTGGTTGACTGTCAACATTCCGGACTCTGCCGTACACCTGGAGCGGCTAGCGTGCTATCGGGCGGACCGGGCCATTGTACAAGGGGGGAAATCTCGTGGAGGTGGAATATGCGTCTACATCCGTGACGAATGGTGCCGGGACTCTGTGGTGGTATGCAAGCACTGCTCGCCACTGGCGGAGTTCGTGATCATTAAGTGCCGTCCTTTTTACCTGCCAAGGGAATTTACCGCGATTCTGCTAGTCGCGGTCTACATCCCGCCTTCCAACATCGAAGGCGACAGGATCACGGCTCTTAGTGAACTGTACCAGGCTGTCAGTGAACAAGAGACAGCGCACCCTGACGGTTTCACCATCTTCGCTGGGGATTTTACTCATGCTAACCTGAAGTCTGTTTTTCCGAGGCTTCACCAGCATGTTAATTTTCCTACGCGTGGCGACAGCTTCCTGGACCGGGTCTACTCTTCGCATAAAGGAGCTTTCAAAGCCGCCCCCCTCCCCCATCTTGGACTTTCTGACCATATCACTGTTATGCTTTTGCCCGCATACAGACAAATGGTGAGAGCGTCCAGGCCGGTTCGCAAGCAGGTACGGGTGTGGCCTGAGGGTGCCTCTGATGCACTGCGTGACTGCTTTGGCTCTACTGACTGGGACATGTTTAGGAGGGCTGCCACTTGCGACGATCGGACAGACATTGAGGAGTATACTGACTCTGTTTCCTCCTACATCAGGAAGTGCATTGATGATGTGACTCTCTCAAAATCCATCGTCGCTCGGGCTAACCGGAAGCCATGGCTGACAGGGGCTGTCTTCAGGCTGCTGAGGGCCAGGGACAAAGCCTTTAGAGCAGGGGATGAGGCTGGCTTGAGGACTGCGAGGGCCGACCTGTCCCGGGGCATCAATGAAGCAAAGAGGGCGTTCTCGTGCGAAATTACCGCCCACTTCAAGGGCAGCAGGGACGCACGGAGCCTTTGGCAAGGCATTCAGACCATCACGGATTACAAGCCCGCGCCGCAGAGCTGTGAAGGCGACGTCCGTCTGCTCAATGACCTCAACCGCTTCTTTGCTCGCTTCGACGCTCAGAACAGCACTTGCCCGCTAAAGGCCACTCCCCCTTCACACGAGCTGCCCCTGTGCCTCTCCGCCGACAGCGTGAGGAGGGCGCTTGCCGCTATCAACATCCGTAAGGCGGCGGGCCCTGACAACATCCCGGGTCGGGCGCTGAAGGACTGCGCTGGTGAGCTGACGGATGTCTTCACGGACATCTTTAACACTTCCTTGCAGCAGGCCATCGTCCCGTCGTGTTTCAAAGCTGCCACCATTGTACCTGTGCCGAAGAAACCCGCTCCGTCCTGCTTCGATGACTACCGCCCCGTAGCACTCACACCCATCATCATGAAGTGCTTTGAGCGGCTTGTCATGGAGCACGTCCGATCCGTTCTCCCCCCCACCATCGACCCCTTCCAGTTTGCGTACCGAGCCAAACGGTCTTCTGAGGATGCCATCTGCTCTGCCCTCCACTCGGCCCTCACCCACCTGGAGAGGAGGGACTCGTATGTGAGATTGCTGTTTGTGGACTTCAGTTCTGCCTTCAACACCATTGTGCCACAACGCCTCATCAGCAAACTTGACGCGCTGGGCCTCAGTACCTACGTCTGCAACTGGCTACTGGACTTCCTCTGTCAGAGGCCACAGGTAGTACGTGTTGGCGACAAAATCTCCGCCAGCATCACGCTGAGCACGGGGGCCCCCCAAGGCTGCGTGCTCAGTCCGCTGCTCTTCACCCTCCTGACGCATGACTGCACTGCAACCTACAGCGACAACCGTATCGTGAAGTTTGCTGACGACACGACTCTGGTGGGTCTCATCACCAAGGGAGACGAGACTCAATACAGGCTGGAGGTTGACCTTCTGACCACGTGGTGCAGGGACAACAACCTCCTGCTGAACGTCGACAAGACCAAGGAGATTGTTGTGGACTTCCGGAAGGGTCACACCCAACACCTGCCGCTGACCATCGACGGTGCTGTGGTGGAGAGAGTGAGCAGCGCCAAGTTCCTGGGGGTGCACATCAGTGAGGATCTCTCCTGGTCCACCAACACCGCATCACTGGCAAAGAAAGCCCAGCGCCGCCTGTACTTCCTGCGGAAACTCAGGCGAGCGAGCGCTCCTCCGGCCGTCATGACTGCATTTTACCGCGGCACCATTGAGAGCGTCCTCTCCAGCTGTATTGCTGTGTGGGGTGGCGGCTGCACTGACTACAACTTGAAGGCCCTGCAGCGCATAGTGAACACAGCTGGTAAGATTGCTGGTGCTTCGCTCCCCTCCTTGAAGGACATTTACACCTCCCATCTCACCCGCAAGGCGACCACGATTGTGAGTGATGTGAGTCACCCCGCTCACTCTTTGTTCGAGCTTCTGCCCTCTGGGAAGAGGTACAGAAGCCTGCGCTCCCGCACGACCAGACTCTCAAACAGCTTCGTACACCAGGCTGTTAGGATCCTGAACTCGCTCCCCCGTTCTGCGTAGCGTCTTGTACTTTTACTGTCTGAACTGTCTGTATGCACACTGGCTCTTATTTGTTGTGTTATCTGTTTATTTATTATTTATTATTACTCTTATTATTTATTGTTTGTGCCTTTTTGTTTATGATGTTTTTTACTTTTGCGCTATGCTTGCTGGCTCCGTTTTGCTCCTCTTATTTATTGTGTTATCTGTTTATTTATTATTTATTCATCACTCTTACTATTGATTGTTTGAATTTTTTGCCTTCTTGTTTTTATATTGTGTCGCGTACTTGTATGTCTATCGTGTTATGTGTCTCGTCACCGTGGGATAGAGAAAAACGTAATTTCGGTCTCTTTGTGTGTTGTGACGTGGAGAGATTGACAATAAAGCTGACTTTGACTTTGACTTTGACTTTGAACTGCGGTGGCAGGGACAAAACCTTGCAATGGTCACCAGCATTATCTGCATTTTGTACTGGTATATTACAGATATTGATTTAAATTTGCAACTGTTTTGTGTCATCTAATAGGAGATTAAGAATGCGCCATTCCAGAACAGTGGAAATCCAGGTCATATCGTCGGGCTTCCTATTTTGTCCGGGCAAGAAATTGCTGAATATCCTTTATTTACGAATGGTATAATTATCATTAGCAATGACTTTTTCAATTTCTTTGAATTCTGATGTCCTTAACAGTTGTTCTTACAGGAATGGTGTTAAACGTCAACCCTGAAGACACACTGTCTCTTCTCCAGAGTTCTGCAAATCATGACTGTATGAACAGTGTTCATAATCGTTCTCCTGTGTTGTTTGGTGTGGACTCAATATCTGGGTGCACATTAAGGCATGACCTTCTCAGCACAAACCCCCAAAAAATAATTCTATTGAAAAGATGCATACAGTATGTGATTGGATGTATTCTGTCTTTTGCAGACTGGAAGATGTAGCCAACTGCTCTCTTGTTTCCCACATCATTCTTGATGTTCTGCGAGGACAAACCAGCCGGCAATATGTTGCTACTTTTGGAAACTCTGAATTACAAAATCCCCTTGACTGGGTGCCCATCAAGCACAACTATAATGACAGGGTAAGTACGGTTTGAACATTGATTCCTCCAGATTTCCACAGACCGAGCAACATGGCTAAACTGGACTGATCTCGTCAGTCTCTGGAAAAAAACAGTTGTTAACTTCTGCGTATTACAGTACATTGACTTTTGGACACATAAAACAACTCTTTGCAACGTAAAAAACGCATTACCTGGACCTTTTTTGATGGAGCACATATGTATACTAATTAGTGTGAAGGCGAAGGCCTTCGTATTTATGTTATTGTACACCATTTACTTTATTAGTGTGAAGGTGAAGACCTTCACATTATTGTTATTCCTGTCCTTTATTATTATTATTAGTGTGAAGGCGAAATTTCGTTTTTCTACCTTAATTTCTGCATTTTTCAACCGATTCAACCCATTCCAACTTTCAATTGTCATTCCAAATTTTCAAATTTGAATTTCGACCAAATTCTCCAAAATTTCGTTTTTCTACTCTAATTTCTACATTTTTCAACTGATTCCACCCATTCCAACTTTCAATTGTAATTCCAAAATTTCAAATTTCAAATTCGACCAAATTCTCCAAAATTTAGTTTTTCTACTCTAATTTCTACATTTTCCAACCGATTCAATCCATTCCAACTTTCAACTGTTCATCTTTATTCTACAATTCCACAACTTCCCAGTTACCAAAAATTCCAAATTTTCAAATTAGAAATTCAACAGAATTCCCCAAAATTTCGTTTTTCTACTCTAATTTCTACATTTTTCAACCTTTTCAACCCATTCCAACTTTCAACTGTTCATCTTTTTTCTACCTATTCCACAACTTCCCACTTACCAAAAATTCCAAATTTTAAATTCAATTCTCCAAAATTTCATTTTTCTAGTCTAACTTCTACATTTTTTAACCAATTCAACCCATTCCAACTTTCAACTGTTCATCTTTTGCTTACCTATTCCACAATTTCCCACTTACCGAAAATTCCAAATTTTAAAATTTTAAATTCTTGCCAAATTCTCCAAAATTTGGTTCTTCCCTTTATTCACTCTGTTCAGCTTATGCTCACCATATTCACCCCCTTCACCCCCAATTCCTCGATGCTTACCCACTTCACCCCTTCACCCCCACTTCAACAGTGTGGCGGCCATCTTGGATTGACCCAGAAGTGCCCCAAAATTAACACGAAGTGAATCAGAAGTGCCCTAAAACAAACAGGAAGTGACCCAATATGAACAGGAAGTGACCCAATATGAACAGGAAGTGAATCGGAAGTGCCCAAAAATGAACAGGAAGTGAACCGGAAGACCCAAATCAAACCACCGGAAGTTACCCAAATAAACCGGAAGTGCCCTTTTAAACCGGAAGTGACCCAAAATGAACCGGACGTGACCTCGGCTAAACCAGAAGTGCCCTAAATTAAACCGGAAGTGACCTAAATGAAACCGGGAGTGACCTCTTAAAACCGGAAGTGACCCAAAATAAACTGGAAGTGCCTTAAATTAAACCAGAAGTTCCCGAAATAAACTGGAAGTGACCTTATTTCAACAAGTGCCCTCAATGGCTAAATTTGCTCTAACTTTTACCATTTTATACCGTTTCAACCCATTTCAACAATTGAACCCCAAAAGTGAGCCTCCTGAAGAAGAGACTCCTCTGGTGCCAAGTTGGTTGTACCTGTGATTTCCGTTTTATTCATCTCCACGTGCAGTGTACAATATGAATCCACACTTTTTTTTACATTTTGTCTGAACCCGTATATTTCGTTTCATTCCAAATTACAAAACTTTTTGCCGCAATTTCTTTTTTTAATTCCCATTCATTTACTATGAGCCATTCACCATTTACCACTTTCAACTGTTCTTTTTCCTACCTATTCCACAACTTTCCACTTACCAAGAATTCCAATTTTTCAATTTTGAAATACACGCTAAATTCTCTAAAATTTCGTTTTTCAACTCTAATTTCTACATTTTTCAACCGATTCAACCTGTTCCAACATTCACCTGTTCATCATTTTCCTACCTATTCCTCAACTTCCCACTTACCAAAAATTAAACATTTTGAAATTCACCAAAATTCTCCAAAATTTTGTTTTACACTTCTATTTTCTAGATTTGTCAAGTAATTCAACTCGTTTCAACATCATTCGGCAGCATTCCCCAAGAAGTTATTGGAAGTATTCGCTTTCACATGCAGTTTCTCCAGAAATTGCATTCTCTAGTTAATTTTATTTATTCATTTATTAGATACTAACATGGTGTTTTGGAAAAAGCAGATTTCCATCCCCGCTGTAACTGTTTTTATATAAGCACGTTGACAAAATTGTTTGTAGCATTGTTAATGAAAGAAAAAGAAAAATGATGATAGCAATATAGTATTTAACAATGGAAGAAAATTAACCAATTATAGGCAAACATCACGTTTAAATTGTGGTTCTACAGAATTATTTAAAACAAAATCACAGTCATGCAACAATCCTGGACAAAAACAATGGTAAGCTTAGAAATACTGTTTTTAACTATCGGGACATGTTCAGACAATGTGTTGTCTAATTAGCATCGCCTGTGGCTTCCATCATAAACCTCTTAGTCGACCTATTTTAAAGGCTGAGGACTCGTCACTTTGAGGTATAATTTTACGAAACTAAACGTTCTGAGGCGGAGGAGGTATAGATGGGCCTTCTGTTCCAACACACATTTTCCTTTTCGCAAGTCCTGCGTAACGTCTTGTCCTTGATCTTGTATCAAAGAAATTTGATGACTATGGATCGCGGCTTACCACTCGCAGAAGCTGACAGGATGAGTGTGCAGTGCACTCTCAATGGCCAGCGCTGATGCCTAGGGTATCCCCAGAGTATCACCAAGCATTTTCTCTTCGTCACCTTCAGGGATGCTAGAAATTCTGAGGTTTTCTCTTCTGGACCGTCCTCCTGGACCTCCAAATGTGAGTCTTTATGGAGAATACTAACAACTACAACTGCGAGCAGCTGTAAAGGGCTCTCACAACCCTGGCCATGTTGGGATACTCGCACGTTGGGGCATGTGCATGTTTGCGGTACTTGCGTAGAGCGACTTCCTGTAAGGACTAACATGTGGCTTTGAAAGTGTTTTCTGTAGGTATGTTATATACTATGTGTCACGTACCGGCGCCACCTGTGACAGGACCACGCCCCCCTATCAGCGGAATCGCCGGCACCTGCCACAGGCTCAGAGACAGCGCTATATCAACGCCGCCAGCGCAGACCCAAGTGTCCGTCTGTCGCATGATATTGCTTCGCTCTCCGGTCCACGACAAACTGGCGTCCATGAAGAATTGAAGATACCGCAGAACAGCTTGTTCTTCCCAGCCTGATCGCCGATCCAGCGCCAGCTCCAGCTACTCCCACCTTACCCCCCGCCCGCAATAAAGTCTCTATCGCTACGCACTTGGCTGTACTGTCCAATCCCTTACAGTACAGACGGACCAACACTATGCAGCCAGCGAACGAAGAGACGGCATTCGCCCGACTGGAGCGAGCCAAGACCGCCATTAGCAGCCTATCCGCCGATATCCGGAACCTGATCGAGGTGGGCCGACAGCAACAGCAGCAGGAAATGGCCCAAGCCCTCCAGAGTTTGTCGGTGGCTGCGCCCCCGGCTGTCACGGCACCGTCGACCGAGGCCAGGAAGCTCGTGGAGCCCCGCCTCGGCAACATCAAAAAATTCAGCGGAGATCCCAAACACGTGAGGGCGTTCGTGACTAACTGCCGTATAATATTTGGTCTCCAGCCTGTCACGTTTGCATCGGAGGCTGCCAAAGTCGGGTTCGTCCTAACCCACCTCACGGACAAGGCGCGGCTGTGGGGGCTACCCGAATACGAGAGGGGGGCCTCGGCTTGTGACGCGTTCGACACATTCGCGGAGGAGTTGCTCTGCCTGTTCGACCTGGTCTCTGCCGCCGAAGACGCCGCCGAGGAACTGGCGACTCTGCGTCAAGGTAGCCGATTGGTCGCAGATTACGCCCTCAAGTTCCAGACTCTGGCCGGCAGCAGCGGGTGGAACGAGCCGGTGCTTGTCAGCACATTCCTCAACGGTCTCGCGGAGTACATGAAGGACGAGCTAGTTTCCCGCGATCGGCCGCGAACCCTGAAGGACGCGATGAACTTGGCGGCCCGAGAAGACCGGCGGATCCGGACGCGGCGGCGCCATCGGGAGCGGAGGTCCCTGCGAAGCCCGCCAACCGCACCACCCGCCGAGCCCATGGATCTGGGAGGGGGGTCATCGATCGACGGGGTGCCCGTCAGGAGGCCGGGGCTCACGCGGCGTGGGGGGATCCGCGTGAGCTCGACCAGCATAGGCTCTCCCAGTCCCAGTACGCTCACGTTACAGGCACGTGTCCAGCTCGCGGCGGGCGACCGGAACGTGGCTGCCCTGGTGGATTCCGGGGCGGAGGGTAACCTCATGGACAGTTGCCTGGCACGCCAGTGGGGAATTAACTTCCTGCCTCTGAGCTCGCCCATTCCCGCACACGCCATCAATGGCCGTCTGATCGGCGAGGTGGCCTTCGTGACAGAGCCAGTCAAGGTACTGCTCTCCGGCAATCACCACGAGACCATCCAGTTTTTTCTTCTTCCGCTCCCAGGACAGCAGCTCATCCTGGGGCACCCTTGGCTGCGGCAGCACAACCCGGTACTGGACTGGGAACTGGGGGTGGTTCAGCAGTGGAGCAAACGCTGCCATCGGACGTGCCTGAGGGCGGCCACCAGCCCGCTCGGTGGAGCCCCGCCCAGGTACAGCCCCGACATCTCCACCGTACCGGCGGTTTATCACGAACTAAAAGAGGTTTTTAGTAAGGCCAGGCCCACCTCCCTTCCTCCCTACCGGTCTTACGATTGCGCCATCGACCTGCTGCCCGGCACCTTCCCCCCCAAGGGACGCGTCTACTCCCTGTCCGCTCCTGAGCGCCGGGCCATGGAGGAATCTATCCGGGAGTCCCTGGCGGCCGGCATCATACGGCCGTCCTCATCACCTGCGGGAGCGGGGTTCTTCTTCGTGGAAAAGAAGGAGGGCACGCTCCGCCCGTGCATCGACTACCGGGGAATAAATGCGATAACCGTTAAGAACCGATACCCCCTGCCTCTTCTGTCTTTTGCCTTCGAGTGCCTTCAGGGTGCCACCGTCTTCACTAAGCTGGATCTTCGCAACGCCTACCACCTGATCCGCATCCGGGAGGAGGACGAGTGGAAGACGGCTTTCAACACCCCGAGCGGCCACTACGAGTACTTGGTGGTTCCGTTTGGGCTCACCAATGCCCCAGCGGTTTTCCAGTCCTTAATAAACGACGTGCTACGAGACATGCTGGACAAGTTCGTGTTCGTTTATTTGGACGACATCCTCATCTTCTCCCGCTCGCTCCCTGAACACATCAAGCATGTTCGGATGGTGCTACGCCGCCTCCTGGAAAATTCGCTCTACGTGAAGGCAGAGAAGTGCGAGTTCCACGCCTCCTCTGTTAAGTTCCTCGGCTACGTGGTGCGCGAGGGATCCGTCGAGATGGACCCAGAGAAAGTGCAAGCGGTCACGTCATGGCCTGTCAACGAGACATGCAAGCGGCTGCAACAATTCTTGGGGTTCGCGAACTTCTATCGCCGTTTCATCCGTGGGTGCAGCACGGTGGCCGCGCCCCTCACCGCCCTCACTAGCCCCGCCTCCCCGTACAAATGGACGGAACGGGCAGAACAGGCGTTTCAGCAGCTCAAGAGGAGGTTCACGTCCGCTCCCATCCTCCGAGTCCCCGATCCTGACCGGCAGTTCGTGGTTGAGGTGGACGCCTCGAACGTGGGTGTTGGGGCGGTGCTGTCCCAACGCAGCTGCCAGGACGATCGCCTCCACCCGTGCGCCTTTTTTTCTGGCCGCTTGTCGGCCTCGGAGCGGAACTATGACATCGGCAACCGGGAGCTCCTCGCCATCAAGTTGGCCTTGGAGGAGTGGCAGCATTGGCTGGAGGGCGCCACCACGCCGTTCATCGTCTGGACCGACCTCCGCAACCTGGAGTACCACCCATCACGCGATCAACCCGGCCCCAGCAACTGCCCGGAAGGTCGCCTGTTCGTCCCTGAGGGCCTGCGCTCGTCCGTGCTGCAATGGGCACACGATTCACGCCTGGCCTGTCATCCCGGAGCTGCGCGCACGAGGTACGTGGTGTCGCAGCGTTTCTGGTGGCCCACCTGGTGGACACCAGCGATTACGTCAGAGCCTGCTCAATATGTAACCGCTGTAAGACCTCTACTCGTCCTCCGGCCGGGCTACTCCAGCCCTTGCCGGTTCCCCGGCGTCCCTGGTCTCACCTATTCATCGACTTTGTCACGGGCCTTCCCCCCTCGGAGGGGAACACGGTGGTCCTCACGGTGGTGGACCGGTTCAGCAAAATGACGCACTTTATTCCTCTGCCTAAGCTTCCGTCCGCGAAGCAGACTGCGTCCATCATGGTGCGGGAGGTGTTTCATCACCACGGCCTCCCACAGGACATCGTGTCGGACCGTGGCCCGCAGTTCACGTCCACCTTCTGGGCAGAGTTCTGCCGACTCCTCGGCGCTACGGCCAGCCTCTATGTCCATCCAGTCCAATGGTCAAGCGGAGCGTCTGAACCGGGAGCTGGGCAGGTCCCTCCGATGCATGGCCGCCGGGGACCAGCGTGGGTGGGTCCAACAGCTTCCTTGGGTGAGGTACGCCCATAATTCCCTCCCCAGCTCGGCTACGGGACTGTCGCCCTTCCACTGCGTCTTCGGGTACCAGCCACCCTTGTTCGCCCACCAGGAACGTGACACGGCGTGCCCGTCGGCCCAGGCTTGTGTCCGCCGTTGTTGTCGTGCCTGGGCGAGGGCCCGGACCAGGCAAACAAGCGCCGGTCGCCGGCTCCGGAGTACAGAATGGGCCAGCGGGTGCGGCTCTCGACGCAGGATTTGCCGCAGCGAACGGAATCCCGCAAGCTGACGCCGCGCTTTGTTGGACCGTTTCCTATCCAGAAGGTGATCAGCCTGTCCGCCGTCCGTCTCCTCCTTCCGGAGTCCATGAAGGTACACCCCACGTTCCACGTGTCCCGTATGTGTCCCGTCTTCGAGAGCCTATTGGCCCCAGTTCGTCGAGGTGGCCCCGGCTTACGCCGTCCGCTCCCTGCTCTGATCGCGGCGGCGCTGTCGTGGCTTCCAAAACCTGGTGGATTGGGAGGGCTATGACGATGCCCACCGCTCCCGGGTCCCGAGCCGCTGGATCCTCGACCGTTCATTTTTGCTCATCACGGAGTTCCATCGCTGTCACCCGGACGAACCGGGCCCCCGGCGCGGACGGCCGAGGGCGGTTGAGGGGCCCAGGGGTAAGGGCCTTGTCCGCCGGTGCCGGAGTCTTCTGACCCCGCGGCCGTCGATCCTGAAAGTGTTTGAAAGTGTTTTCTGTAGGTATGTTATATTCTATGTGTCACGTACCGGCGCCACCTGTGACAGGACCACGCCCCCCTATCAGTGGAATCGCCGCCACCTGCCACAGGCACAGGGATAGCGCTATATCAACTTCGCCAGCGCAGACCCGAGCGTCTGTCGCATGATATTGCTTCGCTCTCCGGTCCACGACAAACTGCCTTCCATGAAGAATCGAAGATACCGCAGAACAGCTTGTTCTTCCCAGCCTGATCGCCGATCCAGCGCCAGCTCCAGCTACTCCCACCTTACCCTAACCCTAACCCGCAATAAAGTTTCTAGCGCTACGCACTTGGCTGTACTGTCCAATCCCTTACACTACGTCTCCCAGCCTTTACAGATGGACAGTATCATTCAACATTTTAGGGTCTCCCAGACAATTTCGTGTTTTCCACGAAAACTAACATAATTGCACAAGGGTTTTCAAGGGTTTTCTAATCATCCATTTAGCCTTCTAACACAATTAGCAAACACAACGGACCATTTGAATAGTGCTTCCCAACCACTATGCCGCGGCACACTGGTGTGCCGTGAGAGATGTTCAGCTGTGCCGTGGGAAATCGTCCAATATTAATTACGGACTGCATTGTAAACAGGATCGCCAAACCACTGGTCAGTTAGCGCAAGGCCTGGTCAGCCACTTGCTAATCGTGCATTTCATGTTGTGTCGGTCTGAATGCATTGCATTGGCACATATTCAGTTTATGTGTGTTCTGCTGTGTGCTTTTGCTAATACTATTACAGCTGTGGTGCGTTTGAGGTCCAATGGAAATCAGAGTATGCAGTTCAACAGAAGAACTTGGATTATAGTCAAGTCGAGACACTTCGACTGTGATAGCCACAGTCAGAAAAGCAGAGTGTCTTTAAAAGTGACTTTGTTCTATTGTCGCAATATTTGTAGAGCTAATCTAAAACAGTAAATGTGCCGTAAATGAAAAAAGGTTGGAAAACACTGCATTAGAACACTGGAGGGATGGTTGCTGGAAATGGGCCTTTATAATATCCTATGTAGATATTGCGTTAAAAAACAGACATTTGCAGCTAAAATGGTCTTTTACCACATTAACAATGTATAGTGTATTCCATCCGTCCGTCCATCCATCCATCCATCCATCCATCCATCCATCCATCCATCCATCCATCCATCTTCTTCCGGGGTTGGGTCGCGGGGGCACCAGCTTTAGGAGGGTGTCAAATCCACACTTATCAAATGTAAGCGACCGGCTCTCCGTTTAAAGCAGGGGTCCCCAAACTTTTTCCTGTGAGGGCCACATAACCTTTCCCTTCTCTGATGGCGGGCCGGTGGCAGTTTGTAACAGAAAAAGTGTGACGATCGTAGGGGAGCTTAAAAAAATTATTGTTTTCCAGAAAGCCACACATAACCAAATAACGGTTATTTAATAACCCTTTCCAGGTTCTTTACAGAAAAAAAGTCAGGAAACAAATAATAACACTATTAATGAAATAAATAATAACTAAACCCTCTCTGAGTTCTTCACAGAAAAAACAGGAAATAAATAACTAAATAACTCTCTCTGGGTTCTTCATAGAAAAAAAAACATGGAACATTAACTTTCTGTTGTGCCATGCACAATCTTAACAGATAAAAGTTCAGCTCAGTTGTCAGAGCAGAACCTCTCTGACACATATGAGCAGTCTCTTAAAGTTCTTGTGTTCCTTCCTTATAATCCTTTTGTAGGTTCCAGTAGGCTTGTAGACACTGCTGTCTTTTTTGTTAAAGTTTGATAGTGCGTCATAGTCTGGAGTAAAATTTGTTGTGGCAATTCTTAGGCGAGATCCGAGGTGTTGGTCCGTTTACCTCGATCTGTGACGGGTAGATGTTGACGTTCATGTGGCTGAACGTCACGTCGCGTACGTCGAGCCAAATTGGCAACTCTTTTAAACGCTCGGCACTGCTTTACTTGGGCGACATTTTAACGGAAGGATTCCAGGGGAAGGTTTGTGGGTGGCTTTAGCGCAAAACTGCATCTGAAAGCTCAGCGCGCAAATTACAAGAATGCTGTCGTCACAGCCCACGCTCTAAATTCGGGACTGATACAATAGAGCGCGAGTGCGCCATGTCCGTACACGCACTTGTGAGTGTGCACCGAGCTTTCTGACACGGCTTCCGGTAGTAAATGCGCAGGCGAGCGCTTCCCCATCTACTGGGGAAACGCAGTCATTGCAGGCAAAATGAGCAAAAAAAAAAAAAAAAAGTTTAATAATACAATTTATTCAGGGTTGGCGGGCCAGATTAAACGGTCCCGCGGGCCGTATCCGGCCCGCGGGCCGTAGTTTGGTGACCCCTGGTTTAAAGGGTTAAAACTCTAACGCTGCTTTAATGGGGAGACGAGAGTGAAATAAGCCGAAGGATTCTGAAGGAATCAAATTAATCATTTCAGGACGCCAATTCCTCTAAAGTCATTTGAGGCTCGTGTAGAGTAACTGCCGAGACACTGCGTCAGAATGACCGCGCCCTTTCTCCTGGCGGATATCTTCCTGTGGATTAATTGCACTTGCTGTAATTGCTGTTTTTGTTAAAACCGCGGTGATTTGTTAATTTACACTAGCGTGCTCCCGCACTAGCTGAGTCTTAAGTTAACTATTTCAAACCAGGTCTGACAAATCCCTGATGTTAAGGTAAAAGCTGTCTTCACTTTAAAAAGAACTGAACGGTTTACAGTATGACTATGATAGAGGAACAAAAGAGATTTAGAACTCTAAAAATCTAAATAATAATTACTCGAAGTTAAATGATTATAAATAAGAATTTAATGAATAAGTACGAAAAAGAATTACAAGTCTCAATTGTTCAAACAATCAACAAAAATTCCACTCACCAATCTCAATAAGCAAAATTATTCAGTCTCAAAGTTTTCTCGATTGTAACTCTCAAAAATAGTAAAAAGAGGGTAAAAGACAAAAGGTATAACATGCTATTTGGTAGAAAAAGTTGAGGGATCAGTTCTTCTTGTTCCAAAGATCCAAATTTTGTTTAAGAAGATAGGCTGGCCTTGGGGGGCGAGGGGGACAACGCCTTAAAAATAGCTTATTCCTGCTGCACTGAGGTCTCCTCTCCTAGCCCATCTATAAGTTTAAAATTTGACATAGTCCAATTTGAAGACACTAGAGATTCATTTTAGCGAATTTTGGTCTAATCTCAAAAATAATGAAAAATCTATCTTCGTCTACATGGCGTTCTTGGTCCCCACAGGCAGCCCGCAGTGCCAAGCACTGACGAGGGATGACCACTGCTCTCTGTCAGGACGACCTCTTTATAGGCCTCCGTACGTGGGTCCTAAGCCAGTTAGGTCACGTACCAGTTTTTGTTTGTATTGCTTAAACCGTTACAAATCATATTATGGCGAAGCAAAATATAAAACAATCCCAAATTGTGTGTTGCTATGTGTAATTCAGAACAGGTTGTGATTCTCTAGTCAATAACTTTTTAACTATCGATCTAATTTGTCAAGTTTTTCTAACTTTCACACATCTTCTGGTGAATTTTGGAACTGCAATAGAGGTTGACTAGTTCAACCAAATACCCGCCCTTTACCAGTTTAACAAAACTCAAATTTGAGGAACTAACTTCTAGGTAACCCCTACTATGCCCCTAATAGATCCCTGTCACGTCAAGCTTTGGCACTATATTCTGGTTTGGAAGTGCATTTGAGCCAATTCGTCTTGGCCAATCCAATAAACATTTACACACCGTCCGTACCATCCTCGCCACCATGTCACTTGACAAGGGACTCCCAAACTTCCCTTTCCCCAGCCACTTCGTCCAGCTCATCCCGGCGATCCCAAGGCATTTCCAGGCCAGCTGAGAGACATAGTCTTTCCAGCGTGTCCTGGGTCATCCACGGTGTCTCCTGTCGGTGGGACATGTGCGGAACACCTCCCCAAGGAAGGGTCGAGGTGGCATCCTGGTGAGATGCCCGAGCCACCTCATCTGGCTCCTCTCAACGTGGAGGAGCAGCGGCTCTACTCCGAGTCTCTCCCGGATGACCGAGCTTCTCACCCTATCTCTAAGGGAGAGCCTGGACACCCTGCGAAGGGAACTCATTTCGGCCACTTGTATCTGGGATCTTGTTCTTTCGGGAGCGTAGATTGACCGGTAAATTGAGAGCTTTGCCTTTTGGCTCAGCTCTCTCTTCACCACGACAGACCAATACAGTCTGCATTACAGCCGACGCTGCACCGATCCGTCTGTCGATCTCACGCTCCATCCTGCCCTCGCTCGTGAACAAGACTCCAAGACACTTGAACTCCTCCACTTGGGGTAGGATCTCATCTCGGATCCGGAGAGGGCATTCCAACCTTTTCTGACTGAGTACCATGGACTCAGATTTAGAGGTGCTGATCCTCATCCCGACCACTTCACACTCGGCTGCGAACCGCTCCAGTGAGAGCTGCAGATTATAGCAGAAGCTAGATATTATTGAAGAAGCAAACAGCACCACGTTGTCTGCAAAAAGCAGAGATGCAATGCTGAGGTCCCCAAACCGGAACCCGCAACACCTTGACTGCGCCTAGAAATTCTGTCCATAAAAGTTATGAACAGGATCGGTGACAAAGGGCAGCCTTGGCGGAGTCCAACCCTCACTGGGAACGAATCCGACTTACTGACGGAAATGTGGGCCAAACTCTGGCATCAATGATGCAGGGACCGAACCGCCTGTCAGGTCTAAATACCATCAGACATTTATTTACACACTGGAAAAAAAAGAGGAGAAGACAACCAGTATTATTTTGCTCACGAGGAGAATTAGGTAGAGGGCCCAGTTCACAGTCCTCCACCAATTCTGACCTGCCCTACCATCATGTCCTCTTTTTATATTGGGTTGCCCTGGTTACAAGAGGCGTTGCTACACTAAAGGGAGGGGAGAGTGTGACTGTGGCAACGCTGTTCAGTTAGCTAATAATGTTGTGTGGTGCGAGGCCGCATGGCCTTGGCCGATCCGTGACCCCAGGAATGCAGAGTCTGTTCTTAGATGGTTGGCAGCCTCGTTCCCGGCTGCAATCTCCAAACCTGGATGCTGTGTCCCTCTTGTGCATACACTCCAACAAACGTTAAGTAGATGTGAGATAACTTGCATGAAGTCTACTTAAACAAACATTGAGTAAATATGGGATAACTAAAAAAACTATCTTGGACAAAAACAATCAAAAGAGAAAGGACTTCTCTTGAACTAACAAAGAACAAAGGTGTTCTGTTCATAACTAGTGAGGGCCTCTCACAGATATGACAAGGAAGGGAGTATAAGGACTCCCCAAGGCTGGCTGGCAGATATGTTGGCTTGAGCGAAGATATGTGACCTCCGGTTTCAGGCCGACCAGCGCTTCAGCAAAACCAATTATTCTAACACCGCCCCCCGTACTCCTGAAGCACCCTCCACAGAACTTCCCGAGGGACACGAGCGAGTGCCTTCTCCAAGTCCACAAAACACATGTGGACTGGTTGAGCGAACTCCCATGCACCTTCGAGGATTCTGCTGAGGGTATAGAGCTGGTCCACTGTTCCACGGCCAGGACGAAAACCACACTGCTCCTCCTGAATCTGAGATTCGACCTGCCGACGGACCCTCCTCTCCAGCACCCCTGAATAGACCTTACCAGGAAGGCTGAGGAGTGTGATTCCTCTGTAGTTATAACACACCTTCCGGTCCCCCTTCTTAAAGAGGGGAACCACCACCCCAGTCTGCCAATCCAGAGGCACTGTCCCCGATGTCCACGCAATGCTGTAGAGGCGTGTCAGCCAGGACAGCCCCACAACATCCAGAGCCTTTAAGAACTCCGGGCGGATCTCGTCCACCTTGCCTCCGAGGAGTTGTTTAACTACCTCAGCGACTTCGACACCAGATATTGGAGAGTCAACCTCAGAGTCTCCAGGCCCTGTTTCCACAATTGAAGGCATGTCGGTAGAATTGAGGAGGTCTTCGAAGTATTCTCCCCACTGACTCACGACATCCCGGGTTGACGGTGAACTGCTTCCCCCTCCTGAGACACCGGATGGTGGACCAGAATTTCCTCGAAGCCATCCGGAAGTCATTCTCCATGGCCTCGCCAAACTCCTCCCACGCCTGGGTTTCTGCCTCAGCAACCGCCGAAGCCGAGTTCCACTTGGCCATCCGACACCTGTCGGCTGCCTCCAGAGTCCCACAGGCCAAAACGGCCTGATAGGACTCCTTCTTCATGTCCCAAGAGCCAACTTGTGCAGCCAGGGATCGGACCGCCAAGGTCCCCGCCTTTGGCCGCCGCCCAGCTCACTTCGCACCCGAGCCCTTTGGCCCCTCCCACAGGTGGTGAGCAGGGAAGGGTAGTGTATTCCTGATTAGTTTAATGTTATCCTCATTGAAAAATATCTATCGTTTTTTCCCATGTATAATGCGCAAAATTTAACTAATTTATTGTCCTAAAATCTGGGGTCGCGCATGAAACATGGGTACAATTTTATTTTTATTTTGACACGTCAGCTATATAAAGAGCGAGAGTTCAGTTCTCTACCTAAATGCGTATTACAGGTAATATTTTATTTCACAACACTTTGCCTTGTTCCTTTCTTCTCTGCTGTTCACTGCAAACACGCTCCATACGAACCAGGGCTGTGGACTCGGTCGGATTTTTGCACCGAGTCCGAGTCCGGCCTCTTGACCATGAGTCCGAGTCCGGCTGTCCATTTTTTCTGTTAATTCATGTGACTGCTTAGTCTTTATTCAAGGCTAATTTAGATCAAAATTAAATAATTACAACCGTTTTGTGATGGCTTTGTCTTTATTAAACATATAAACGAATACAATAAACAGATACTCAGATACGTCAGTCAATTTTAATTTTTCTAAAGGATTATTCTTATTTGATGCCATCCGCGTTCTGCCATTGAAGCGGGGTGCATTCAAAGACCAGTCGTACAGACGGAACACTCATTCACTTCACCAAAACGCAACAATATAATTACGTGAGCTCTTTGCATAAACCTCGATGCAAAGAAACTCCTCTTTTTGGGTACAGGCTACAAGGAGTATATATTACAAAGGAGACTTTATACTTATTTGTGATCATCATTCATCCATCCATCCATTTTATTTTATTACTCAGGTATTTTCAAAGCAAATTAATATTGTTGCATTTATTAATTTGCTTTAACATGCGCAATATAATTAAGAGCTGACACGATAGCAATGTCAAACGTGTTCATTTAAGAAAAAGCCACGCACGTTTTGTGATCAAATCTTTCATAACGAGAATGATTTGAGTGAATTGATTTTACAATTTTTATCCCCCCTCCCACCATCTGTCACTTTGCTTGGGACAAAAGGAGCCTTCAGAACTGACATTTCTTCTCAATTATTCATTCAAATCAATTCACTCAAATCATTCTCGTTATGAAAGATTTGATCACAAAACGTTTCCGTCTGTACAACTGGTCTTTGAATGCACCCCGCTTCAATGGCAGAACGCGGATGAATTTAAAGACATCAACTGAGAATAATCCTTTATAAAAATTTAAATTGACTGACGCAAACGTGAGTTCTTCATATAATTGTTTAATGGTAGTTATTGATAGATCTTGAAGATGTCAAGTTATAGGTGCATAAAACTATGTTGGTCGCATTCATGCATATAGCACGTTCATTGTAAGAGATGTTGTGTATTTTGGGCTAACTCAAATTCCGTAGTAGAAAAACCCCGGAAGTGGGATGGGCGCATTCTGTGTTAATGTGGTACGCCCTGTGAACGCACTGTGAGTAAGGAATAAAGCAGTTATCATTCACGTCGTTGTCCGACCTATTCTTGCTATCTAAGAACCTGGAAAATAGTAAGGATATAACATATATCACGGGGTCATTACGACGAGTTTGGTGGAGTTTTTACTGCTTCTTCCAACTCCGACCGCGCTGACTGTAACCTGACACTGTCTGGCTGCGTCTTGCCTCTTTTTTTTTTATTGTCGGACTCGGTGGACTCGGTCAAAATCAACACTGAGTCCGAGTCCGGCAAAAATGACAGAGTCCGACCGAGTCCACAGCCCTGCTGCAGACTTAATATCTTGTACTGCTCCCTTTGGGAATATAAGATCTGACAGTGTCATGGATTGTTCACAATCATCGTCTGGAAAGACCAGGTGATGTTAGTCGCAAAGGTGTTACATGCCGAGACTCAAATGACATTACCCCAACAATCATCAACATGGTTGATGGTTGAAAATAGTTGATGCTCACAAAGCAGGAGAAGGCTCTAAGAAGACACACCTTTTCATCAAAACAAATGTCAGTATTTTGTGTACATCTGGAAGCCCCAAAACTGAAGGAGAATAGTGCATCAAATTGCAAAATGACATGTTGCATACTACAATGCCACCATCAGTTGAGTCAAATAATGATAACTGCCTCTTGGTCATTTGATCTTTCATATTAAAGGCTTGTTTGTTTATTTATTTCGAACATTAAAAGAAATACAAGAAAAAAGTAAAAAATAAAGATAATGATAACTCAGTAGTACCGTAATTTTCGGACTATAAGTCGCGTTTTTTTTCATACTTTTTGACTTATAATAATGACTTATATGTGAATTTTTTCAAAAAATTTCAAAAGAAAAGTGAAACCGCGATAAACGAACCGCGATGTAGCACGGAATTATTGCAATTTGAATTTCAAGTGACGTCAGCAGCGCGGCGTGGCGCGGCGGTTGTTTACAAAATGGACAAAGATTGTTCACAGGATGACGAAGATGACGAAGGGCCCCACGTACTACCAGCATCATTAGCGGCTTTGTTTCTAAGTGACACGGGGGAAGAAGAGTTTGAAGGATTTAAGGATTTGGAGTGACGTAGAAGGTTTGAAAAACTGTTATGGCTTTTACATGGCATGGTTATGGCATGCCCGGTCCTGCTCTACAGAGCTCTC
This sequence comes from Syngnathus typhle, assembly GCF_033458585.1. Lineage (NCBI taxonomy): Eukaryota > Metazoa > Chordata > Actinopteri > Syngnathiformes > Syngnathidae > Syngnathus > Syngnathus typhle. Next base: position 2,269,271 of record NC_083738.1, on the reverse strand, counting down.
TTTCATCTCTGTGGATAGAAGTCGGGGGGCCGGCGCTCGGCCGGGTGGCTGTCCGGGGACCGTGGATGGGGCTCGGTTATGGCTTTTACGCACGCCCGGTCCTATTCTATGGATCTCTCTTCCACCTCCTTGGCTGGAAGTCCACGCCGCCACACGCCTGGAAGTTAGTTTTAAATAAAGGGCCGTTTACCAAACCCACGTCTTTCCTTGTACTTTGTTAACGCTACAAGATAGTTATATACTAGATCTGTGGAATAAAGACGAGGCTGACGTCAGGGCGCACGCGCGGCGTTGTTGACAAAGGGCGAGGAATTTGATCGATGGATTTAATGATTTGGAGTGACACAGATGGTTTGATAATATTGCATATATAATAGTTATTTGATATATAATTTATATATCGTCATATGGGCCTGTGGAATATTTTGAAGTGCAAGCACCGTCAGCAGCGCGCACCGCACCCATTATTGACAAAGGACGATCGATGGATTTAATGAATTGGAGTGACAGATGGTTTTAGAAACGTGTTATTTATGTAATAGTGTTTTTTAATAACTCTGAATGTTACGTCAGGCCCGTTCTCAGCTCTTCGTTTGTGTTTGTCAAGTTAGCATACCTATCGAGTCTGAGTCCGGCAAAAATGACCGAGTCCGACCGAGTCCCCGAGTCCGAACCGAGTCCACAGCCCTGCTTAAAACAAGTGAATATTGCTCTTGTCATTTACAATATCTTTCAGAAAGTAATAGTTTGTGTCACGTCTACAGGTTCATAACATCAACAGTATTAACATGGCCACTTTGACTCACAGCCCCGCGTGAATAATCACTGCTGTGCTGCCAATTCAACTTGGAGCTGCTTCACTTTACCAGCGTGGTCACTCCCTGTTAGCTTGTCGTATGTGTTAGCATGTTTAGTCCGATAGTGTCTCTTTAGGTTGAAATCCTTAAACAAATTAGACAAACACAATTGCCTTGATTTTCAGTATTGTAAGTATTGTAATTCCCATTTCTCTTGAAAACGACGGCCCTCCATGTCAACTTTCCTCGTTTTCTTTGCAGTCGCCATGGCAGAAATGAGCGGAGAGGTGTGGTTCTGCCACCTTATGGTAATAGGACGATTTACAGGACGATTTACAGTTTCAAGTTTCATGATTTTTTTATTCACTTTGACAGTGCAGGCGGGCCATAAATAATACATTATAACAGGGTTTCCCAACCTTTTTTCATTCACGGCACATTTCTTTATTGGAAAAAAGTGTTACACCAGCTGCTATATTAAAATCAGTTATATTACAACAAAAGACGTAAAGTTCTATTCCTATATATGTATGGAGAGTCGAATAATTGAATAAAAATAAATACAAAATATTCTTTGAATTGTATTTCTTTTGTAAATAAAAGTGAGAGTTTTTGAAAAAAGGTTTTAGACAGTGTAAGGCAGGGGTCCCCAAACTTTTTCCTGTGAGGGCCACATAACCTTTCCCTTCTCTGATGGCGGGCCGGTGTCAGTTTGTAACAGAAAAAGTGTGACGATCGTAGGGGAGCTTAAAAAATTTATTGTTTTCCAGAAAGCCACACATAACCAAATAACGGTTATTTAATAACCCTTTCCAGGTTCTTTACAGAAAAAAAGTCAGGAAACAAATAATAACACTATTAATGAAATAAATAATAACTAAATAACCCTCTCTGAGTTCTTCACAGAAAAAACAGGAAATAAATAATAACTAAATAACTCTCTCTGGGTTCTTCATAGAAAAAAAACCATGGAACATTAACTTTATGTTGTGCCATGCACAATCTTAACAGATAAAAGTTCAGCTCAGTTGTCAGAGCAGAACCTCTCTGACACATATGAGCAGTCTCTTAAAGTTCTTGTGTTCCTTCCTTATAATCCTTTTGTAGGTTCCAGTAGGCTTGTAGACACCGCTGTCTTGTTTGTTAAAGTTTGATAGTGCGTCATAGTCTGGAGTAAAATTTGTTGTGGCAATTCTTAGGCGAGATCCGAGGTGTTGGTCCGTTTACCTCGATCTTTGACGGGTAGATGTTGACGTTCATGTGGCTGAACGTCACGTCGCGTACGTCGAGCCAAATTGGCCACTCTCTTTTAAACGCTCGGCACTGTGTTCACCCTGCTTTACTTGGGCGACATTTTAACGGAAGGATTCCAGGGGAAGGTTTGTGGGTGGCTTTAGCGCAAAACTGCATCTGAAAGCTCAGCGCGCAAATTACAAGAATGCTGTCGTCACAGCCCACGCTCTAAATTCGGGACTGATACAAATAGAGCGCGAGTGCGCCATGTCCGTACACGCACTTGTGAGTGTGCACCGAGCTTTTTGACACGGCTTCCGGTAGTAAATGCGCAGGCGAGCGCTTCCCCATCTACTGGGGAAACGCAGTCATTGCAGGCAAAATGAGCAAAAAAAAATAGTTTAATAATACAATTTGTTCAGGGTTGGCGGGCCGTATCCGGCCCGCGGGCCGTAGTTTGGTGACCCCTGGTGTAAGGAATAAACTATTGAAAGTGATCAAAATCCAAAAGAATCAATATGACTTTGTTTACTGTTTTAGACTAGCTCTATAAATATTGCGACAATAAGAACAAAGTCACTTTTAAAGACACTCTGCTGTTCTGACAGCGGCTGAGTGCTATCACAGTCGAGGTGTCTCAACTTGACTGTATTTTATGTTGGTGAAAAATGAACAATCCAGGTTCTCCCATTGAACTACATGCTCTGATTTCCATCAGACCGAAAATGCACCACAGCCGTAGTGTGACTGTTAGTAAAAGCACAGAGCAACACACACATGAACTGAGTATGTGCCGATGCCATAACATGAAATCTCAAGATTCTCTGATTTGCCACGCAGGCACGATTAACAAGTGGCTGACCAGGCCTTGCACTAACTGACCAGTGGTTTCGCGATCCTGTTTACGATGCGCTCCGTAATTAATGTTGGACAATTTCCCATGGGACAGCTGAACATCTCTCACGGCACACCAGTGTGCCGCGGCATAGTGGTTGGGAAGCACTGTTCTAATGGTCCGTTGTGTTTGCTAATTGTGTTAGCAGGCTAATGGATGATTAGAAAACCCTTGAAAACCCTTGTGCAATTATGTTAGCCAATTAGCCCGTAGCCTTTTGTATACGTTACCAACAATCCATGTTGATACTGTTGGTCACGCTATCTTGTCCAGGATGTCACTAGAACTCATCAATTTGTACTGTTGGTTACGTTCACGTCTCCTCTCTCAAACCCTGCACTTCTAAACTGTGAGGCACCAGTCCTTCACCATGCCGCCCCATATTCATCCCAAAATGATTATTTTTAATGTTGCATGGCTGAGCATTTGTAATGTTTTATCAACTTGTATTAAGGTTTTTATTCACAGAACCATGTCAGTTTGTAATATTATTAGTTAATTTGAAATTTATTTGTACTGAAACGGCAAAGATCAATCAAAAACAGAAATTGGGGTGGGCAAAAATCTGATTTATTTTTTAAGGCCATATTGCCTTGTCCTACTGTGATAGGCTAATTTGTGAAACTGTGCAAATCTGTAGCTTTCATATAACTTGTGAATGCTAAAGAAATGGTAAAGATAGCTTATATTCTTCACAATACATGTCATGACCCAGAGGAGACAAATCCTGATAATAGTCCTTATAATTTCTCTGCGGCAACTGTCATGGCGAAAGAAGGCAGGATATTTTGTTGGGATGACCAGCATGGATTGGTGGAATATTTGAAGGTTTACCCCAAAGCAGAGGACAGTTGCAGCGGAGCTGTAGTTTAACTAATGAGGCGGAGAGATTTAACCATGCGTTCTGCTCAATGGGAAGAACAGTTGAAATTTCGTGGTCTTCTCAATCCACTCCAACTTTGGCCACAGCACTCTTACAAATTTCCTCTAGGAAGCGTACCAATGGAACTCCAGCCCCGTGTTTAAAGCAGATGAACTCATTGTGGTTCTAGATCAGTGGTTCTTAACCTGGGTTCGATTGAACCCTAGGGGTTCGGTGAGTCGGTCTCAGGGGTTCGGCCACTTAAGATCGGGGATGCTTAAGATCAGGGGATGCTTTGAGAATAATTGTCAATTTCTGTCTATGTGAAGCCCTTTGAGACTGCTTGTGATTTAGGGCTATACAAATAAACTTGACTTGACTTGACTTGACACTGCGAAGGTCCGAACACACCTGATTTATTGTGTAAATTTGTGACGAAGCATATCTGAACTGGTCTCGCAAAGGCAACAGCAGAAGTCACATATTTGCAGGTATGTAATTTGTTTTGAGTTCATGCATTATGTTGGTTATGTTCTCTGAACAAGGTGATGTTCATGCATGGCTCATTTTGTGCACCAGTAATAAACATTGATGTCTTGAATTTGAAAAAAATTCATTAAAGAGTGGTTTGGTGAATGCGCACATGAAGCTGGTGGGGTTCGGTACCTCCAATAAGGTTGAGAACCACTCCTCCAGTCATAAACACTATAACCAATAAACAGTAAAGTCACATTTCTTCCCAAAACATCACTGTCAAAACATTGCATTTGTGCTGGACGACACTAAAATGACACTAAATGGCCAAAATTCAAATTATAATTCAGGGAAATGAGTGAAGGGATCTTGTATCGCAAACTGTCAATTCATATGCACCTTTCATAAAGGGAATAGACATTTATTTCCACATGTAATTTATCAATGCAGATATGCAGCGTTAATAGCAGCTCGTACAATATGGAGCCCAAGAGTCATACATTTTGACACATCACAGAAATTTCCATAACACCGACTGGATACAAAAGGGACTGGATTCTGGGGCTGGAACAAAATAATTTTATTTCCATTGATTTTATAATCGCGGACAGTCTGAACACATTCATTTACATATATAAAGTAAGGTTCCACTTTCTATGTGTGTGTGTGTGTGTGTGTGCATGTGTGTATTACACACTACTTTCTGAATACTACATGCATTTTGATTTGCAGGATTCACAGATTTGCAGTATCCCGTTATCACTTCATTTACAGATTGAATGGACCAAATATGGATTCTTGTGGAATCCCCAAACTCAGATTGTGAGTGTCGAGGAAATTATCCAAACCAATGCCACCATCTTGGTATGTAATACAGTGACCATGTAGGTTAATATACACTTAAAGGTGATTTGCAGTAATTGACAAACCATAAACACCAAGAAAAGACTCGTTAATTGAAGGAATTAAATCTGTCAGCATCCTCCTACTTGGCACTAATTGGATTGCAAACATAATTAATTGTTGATAATAGATAATAGTTTGGATTATCAAAATCTAGATTTATTCTGTGATTTTGGGGACATATCACTTAAGTTTTACACTTCATCAAGAAACAAAATATGCATTCCTAATGAACTCTTCTGTATCTTTCATAGGCTAGTTTTATCAGAGGCAGTGATGCACTCTCAATTCAAAGTTTGGTAAGCTTCAAAGAAATTTCTGCTGCTGCCCTTTCTGGATACAGAGCTACACCGACTATCAATGCCAAGCTGCCTATTGACTTCTTTTTTCCATTTGTTTGATTCAGCAACTAACAGACTGTGAACGTCCACTTACCAAAATTGTAATTATGATTACACAGAGAGCAAAGAATTGATTAGATGAAGCAATAAGGTGTTTAAGTAGTAAAGTAAAATATTCGGATTATTGAAATCATGAACTGAGATTAAATTTTGAAATAATACATGGATTTATGCAAAAAAAAATGTTGCATGATATGAACTCATTTAAATTCCTTATCAATCAGAAGTCTATGCCATGCCTCTTGAGAAGTGTCTGAAGCTTTTCGTTGTCTTGTTGCTAGGACAGATGAAACAGCAAAGTTAATTTCATGTTTTTAGTCATCAGGTACCAATCAATTCATGTACCAATTTATATCTATAAATGACTTAATTATGACATGCGCTGGATGTATCTTTTTTTAAATTAATTTTATTTTTGCTAATAACCACAGACTGTATTGTTAGACTGTATCCTGCAGGCAACCAGCAACTACACTGCTTAAGTTAACATTGTTGCATTTAACCGACATGGACATAGAGTAGAAACCCAAAAGTTGACCCCCTCAGTACTCGACATTTACGATTTAGGACGCAAAACGTCGGAAAATCTATGACTCGGTTCTTGGACTAAGCCTGGGAAACCGATGTTAGTTGGAGTTGTTTTTTAGCAGGTTTTAAACCAGTGGGACACCCGACCATAATAAAATTTTACAGACACCATTACTTTGTTGTCTGTTGTTTTGAAAGTGTAAATGATGGAAATAAGTACGATAAAAACAAAATAATGGCATCTGCAAAAGTTTGGACACCCTGCAGACCAGGGCTGTGGACTCGGTCGGATTTTTGCACCGAGTCCGAGTCCGAGTCCGACCTCTTGGCCATGAGTCCTAGTCCGGCTGTCCATTTTTTCTGTTAATTCATGTGACTGCTTAGTCTTTATTCAAGGCTAATTTAGATCAAAATCTAAATAATTACAACAGTTTTGTGATGGCTTTGTCTTTATTAAACATATAAACGAATACAATAAACAGATACTTTCAAGTTTTAATCATTAATTACACCATTATAGCTCAGACATTTATCTAAACACAAATAATTAATGACGACCCCTTATTTGGAAAGCGAAAAACCCATGTCGTACGGCGTCAGCACTATGTTGTTTTCAATAAAAACATGAAGAACTCACGTTTGCGTAAGACAATTTTAATATTTTAAAGGATTTTTCTCATTTGATGCCATCCGCGTTCTGCCATTGAAGCGGGGTGCATTCAAAGTAGGGATGGGCGGATCGATACCAAAATATCGATATATCGAACCAAGCTGCTCATTTTTGAGTATCGATCTCCCTAGCTAAAATATCGATACTTACAATTATTTAATTATATTTTTCCTCATTTTTTTCTGCTCCAATTTGACGACTTGCACTCATGCTAGCACTACTTTTCCTTCTGCCTGCTGCACCGGCGTGTCCTGCTCTGCTCTGCTCCCGCCCCCTTTTCTCACAAGCCAAGCCCTCCTCCTCCGCCCCCCGTTCCAATCCAAACAAACACAAACAAGCATGGCCACGGCGGCGGCCCAGTCCGAACGCAAGAGAAGTCTGGTTTGGGGATATTATATTTTACTTAATAACAACGAGGCAAAATGTGAAATATGTCACAAAACAATTAAATATTGTGGCAACACCACAAACTTGACAAAACATTTACCGTTTTTTTCCGTGTATAGTGCGCAATATTTTACTAATTTATTGTCCTAAAATCTGGGGTGCGTATTATACATGGGTACAAAGAAAAAAAAATTTAATTTTTTTTTTTTAAATTTTTTTTTTTTTTTTTTTTTTTAAATAAAGTCATGGTACAACAAAACCAACAACAGGACTGACCGACAAAGTCGTGGAACAAAAAGACAGGGTGACATTACCAAAGACAGGAACAGAATGACAGTAACACATGCAATGATCCAACGGTGAGCGAGGGGCAGACAGGACTTAAATACAAAACACGTTACATCGATTGAGGTGACACAGGAAGAGCGGGGTGACACGAACAGAAACTATGGCAACCTAGACACATAGCAAAACTGGGGACGAGACATGACAAATCTCCCCCGAAATAAAACTCACCTTTCTTCTTGTTTGTTGTCAATCGCGCATCGCATTCAGCCATCCTGCCCAACACACTTAGTAAAATTCATAATTGACGACACATCGTTCGATGCGATGGTGCAATCCTCGATGGTGTGTTATTGTCAAATATTGTTTGTTTTTTAATCTCCATCGCGGACCGGACGTCATACGGAGGCCGCCATTACAGATGCGCAGAACGGTTGCGCAAGACACGTCAGCTATATAAAGAGCGAGAGTTCAGTTCTCCACCTATTAGTTTCAATTCACAGTTTAATTAGCAGTTTCAATCAGCAAATAACAAAATGCGTATTACAGGTAATATTTTATTTCACAACACTTTGCCTTGTTCCTTTCGTCTCTGCTGTTCATTTCAAACACGCTCCATACGACCGCAATGCTCTTGTATCAGACGCTCGCTCGATCACCTGCTAGTTTGCCGTCTGTCACAATGTACCCTACACAAATCCGAAACATTTGTTGCGGCTCCGAGTCACGACGAGGGGCAAGTTTTGGTTTCCAAGGTTGTTTTTATTCCTCTTCAACGTCTCTCCCATACAGAGCCGCCTCTTTCCCCTGCGCAGGGAGCGCGGTGGTGCGTTTAGGGGCAGTCGGAGAAATCAACGCCAACAAAAAAAATTACATCCAGCCTAGTTAAGACCATACCAAAGACTTTAAAAATGGGACCCATTGCCTCCCTGCGTGTGTGACGATCTTTGGGACTTAAAAAAAAAAAAAAAAAAATTAAAAAAAAAAATTAAAAAAATTCATAAAAATTGGGTGCGTATTATACATGGGTACAAGCTTTTTTCCAGCATCAGCATGCCATTGTTAGGGGTGCGTACTATACATGGGGGCGCACTATACACGGAAAAAAACGGTAAGCAAAATTCACCCCACGGTTCATGAAGAGCTGCAGTTAAAACGTGCCGCAGACACTAAGGCAGCGACGGAAAACCCTGCAGCCACACCGAGGCTAAGGTACCAAAGTACCTTAGAAGCAGCGTTTCAGAAAGGCAAGACATATCCAGGTATCAGGTGCTAACCAAAAATCGTAAGCATTTGTGGTTGATGTGCTATTTGAAGCAATAATTACTACGCTTTAGTCAGTCATTTATAAATAAAGTTTTCCCCTTTTCAATTTGTGGTTGAACGCCATACGTTTTATTTGTAACTCCACTTCCTATAAACAACACTAAAGTATTACAATATTAAATGTAAGTATCCAGTGGCTTTACAAATTGATAGTTTTGCTGCTCATGACGATTAAGCCCTGCATCTCTGTTGGTACCATGTCTCTTTTTAGATTATACTAAAAGACAAAACTTTTTCCCAACAACAGAGAGAGACAGAGAAAAGTAAAGAATAGCTCCTTTTTATTAAAGTTATACTATTAATATGCATCTTCCACTAATGCACTAATGTCTAAAAAGGTTAATAATTCATGTACATGACGTAATACTTTTTTCTACAAAATTCAATAGATGACTCTCCAAGAGCAAGAATGCCACTCCCTTTAAAAAAAATTTTGGGCAGGAAATTACACTTCCGGTATCGATATCGGATCGAATATCGGGTATTTTGGGTAGGAAATACTTGGTATCGGATCGATTCCAAAATCATTGGTATCGCCCATCCCTAATTCAAAGACCAGTCGTACAGACAGAACACTCATTCACTTCACCAAAACGCAACACTTTAATTACGTGAGTTCTTTGCATAAACCTCGATGCAAAGAAACTCCTCTTTTTGGGTACAGGCTACAAGGAGTATATATTACAAAGGAAACTTTATACTTAATTGTGATCATCATTCATCCATCCATCCATTTTATTTTATTACTCAGGTATTTTCAAAGCAAATTAATATTGTTGCATTTATTAATTTGCTTTAACATGACAGCGCAATATAATTAAAAGCTGACACGATAGCAATGTCAAACGTGTTAATTTAAGAAAAAGCCATACACGTTTTGTGATCAAATCTTTCATAACGAGAATGATTTGAGTGAATTGATTTTACAATTTTTATCCCCCCTCCCCACCATCTGTCACTTTGCTTGGGACAAAAGGAGCCTTCAGAACTGAAATTTCTTCTCAATTATTCATTCAAATCAATTCACTCAAATCATTCTCGTTATGAAAGATTTGATCACAAAACGTTTCCGTCTGTTCAACTGGTCTTTGAATGCACCCCGCTTCAATGGCAGAACGCGGATGAATTTAAAGACATCAACTGAGAATAATCCTTTATAAAAATTTAAATTGACTGACGCAAACGTGAGTTCTTCATGTTTTTATTGAAAACAACATAGTGCTGACGCCGTACGACATCGGTTTTTCGCTATAATTCGAGGTAGTCCACCCTTACCCAAAGTTAAGGTTTCATGGGAATATTATTGTCATAATTGTCTGGACCATATATGATAATTGTTTAATGGTAGTTATTGATAGACCTTGAAGATGTCAAGTTATAGGTGCATAAGACTATGTTGGTCGCATTCATGCATATAGCACGTTCATTGTAAGAGATGTTGTGTATTTTGGGCTAACTCAAATTCCGTAGTAGAAAAACCCCGGAAGTGGGATGGGCGCATTCTGTGTTGTTGTGGTACGCCCTGTGAACGCACTGTGAGTAAGGAATAAAGCAGTTATCATTCACGTCGTTGTCCGACCTATTCTTGCTATCTAAGAACCTGGAAAATAGTAAGGATATAACATATATCACGGGTCATTACGACGAGTTTGGTGGAGTTTTTACTGCTTCTTCCAACTCCGACCGCGCTGACTGTAACCTGACACTCTCTGGCTGCGTCTTGCCTCTTTTTTTTTTATTGTCGGACTCGGTGGACTCGGTCAAAATCAACACTGAGTCCGAGTCCGGCAAAAATGACAGAGTCCGACCGAGTCCACAGCCCTGCTGCAGACTTAATATCTTGTACTGCTCCCTTTGGGAATATAAGATCTGACAGTGTCATGGATTGTTCACAATCATCGTCTGGAAAGACCAGGTGATGTTAGTCGCAAAGGTGTTACATGCCGAGACTCAAATGACATTACCCCAACAATCATCAACATGGTTGATGGTTGAAAATAGTTGATGCTCACAAAGCAGGAGAAGGCTCTAAGAAGACACACCTTTTCATCAAAACAAATGTCAGTATTTTGTGTACATCTGGAAGCCCCAAAACTGAAGGAGAATAGTGCATCAAATTGCAAAATGACATGTTGCATACTACAATGCCACCATCAGTTGAGTCAAATAATGATAACTGCCTCTTGGTCATTTGATCTTTCATATTAAAGGCTTGTTTGTTTATTTATTTCGAACATTAAAAGAAATACAAGAAAAAAGTAAAAAATAAAGATAATGATAACTCAGTAGTACCGTAATTTTCGGACTATAAGTCGCGGTTTTTTTCATACTTTTTGACTTATAATAATGACTTATATGTGAATTTTTTCAAAAAATTTCAAAAGAAAAGTGAAACCGCGATAAACGAACCGCGATGTAGCACGGGATTATTGCAATTTGAATTTCAAGTGACGTCAGCAGCGCGGCGTGGCGCGGCGGTTGTTTACAAAATGGACAAAGATTGTTCACAGGATGACGAAGATGACGAAGGGCCCCACGTACTACCAGCATCATTAGCGGCTTTGTTTCTAAGTGACACGGGGGAAGAAGAGTTTGAAGGATTTAAGGATTTGGAGTGACGTAGAAGGTTTGAAAAACTGTTATGGCTTTTACATGGCATGGTTATAGCATGCCCGGTCCTGCTCTACAGAGCTCTCTTTCATCTCTGTGGATAGAAGTCGGGGGGCCGGCGCTCGGCCGGGTGGCTGTCCGGGGACCGTGGATGGGGCTCGGTTATGGCTTTTACGCACGCCCGGTCCTATTCTATGGATCTCTCTTCCACCTCCTTGGCTGGAAGTCCACGCCGCCACACGCCTGGAAGTTAGTTTTAAATAAAGGGCCGTTTACCAAACCCACGTCTTTCCTTGTACTTTGTTAACGCTACAAGATAGTTATATACTAGATCTGTGGAATAAAGACGAGGCTGACGTCAGGGCGCACGCGCGGCGTTGTTGACAAAGGGCGAGGAATTTGATCGATGGATTTAATGATTTGGAGTGACACAGATGGTTTGATAATATTGCATATATAATAGTTATTTGATATATAATTTATATATCGTCATATGGGCCTGTGGAATATTTTGAAGTGCAAGCACCGTCAGCAGCGCGCACCGCACCCATTATTGACAAAGGACGATCGATGGATTTAATGAATTGGAGTGACAGATGGTTTTAGAAACGTGTTATTTATGTAATAGTGTTTTTTAATAACTCTGAATGTTACGTCAGGCCCGTTCTCAGCTCTTCGTTTGTGTTTGTCAAGTTAGCATACCTATCGTTTAGCCTGTTGTTGCTTGTTCATGTCTGTTCTTGGTGTTGGATTTTGTCTAATAAATTTCCCCCCAAAATGTGACTTATGCTCTTTTTTTTTTTTTGTGTGTAAAATTACGTAATTCGTAATTACAGTTTTCCGCTAATGCCACCCACAAACCTTCCCCTGGAATCCTCCCATTAAAATGAGTGGCCCGAAGAAAAGAAAGGTGGACACTGAGTGGCGAATGTTAAAAAAGAGTGGACAATTTGGCTCGACCTACGTGTGTGAGAAGACGTTCAGCCACATGAACGTCAACAAAGCCCGTCACAAATCTAGGTTAACGGACTGAGACCTCGGGTCTAATCCTAAGAATTACCACAACAAATTTTACTCCAGACTATGATGCACGAGCAAAAAAGGGAAACCAACAATACTATTGATTTCTTTATTACTTTATTTAGATGTATTCTTTCACTGATTATTAAAGATGATGAATTTGGTCAGAATGTTTGCCGTTGGATGTGATTTCGCCTCATTAGATAAACATATTTCATAAATTTAACCTGTAGGCGCTGAAGTGATGGAAAATGCTATTCATCACAACTGTCGTGATTAATAAGAATCACTGATAGTAGTTTTTTGGTGAAATCTTTTTTTAATGCTGTTAATAAATGCATTTGTTTTCAAAAAGCTTTTTTTAATATCCATGCTTTAGTATCTACTAAAAGTAAAAACCTTTGATGCAATGACCTTTACATGTCATTTATATTACTTCACACAAACACTACATCCATCTGGTCCTGGTTCGGCCCCCCGGTCAAAATTTAGAACCCAATTCGGCCCGCAAGTCAAAAGGTTTGCCCACCCCTGGGCTAAACGATAGGTATGCTAACGTGACATACTAAATACAAACGAAGAGCTGAGAACGGGCCTGACGTAACATTCAGAGTTATTCAAATAACTATAAAAAACCAGCTCAGTGGCCTAGTGGTTAGAGTGTCCGCCCTGAGACTGGAAGGTTGTGGGTTCAAACCGCGGCCGGGTCATACCAAAGACTGTAAAAATGGGACCCATTGCCTCCCTGCTTGGCACTCAGCATTAAGGGTTGGAATTGGGGGTTAGAAGGAGTGGAGCTCTTTACAAGCCCTAGGCTTCGTCTCCCTCCTTGCACAGTTATTGATATAATAATATGTGCTAAACAATAAAAAAAAAAAAAACTATTACATAAATAACACGTTTCTAAAACAATCTGTGTCACTCCAATTCATTAAATCCATCGATCGTCTATGTCAGTGCTTCTCAAATAGTGGGGCGCGCCCCCCTTGGGGGGCGCAGTGCTATAACTGGGGGGGCGCGTGTGACCCTGGGGAACAGGTTTTTTTTGGCAGTACTAGAATAAAGTGTAATTGCGCCTTTACTACAGCAGGGGGCAGTGGCGCTCTCATTGTTACTTCTGTCACGTTTGCGACAGTGCAACATTTTACGACTTACAAGACAAGTTAGGATAGTCATGGTGGGGAGGGGGGGCGCGAATAGTTTTCTTCTTGCTAGGGGGGGGCGTAACAGAAAATAATTGAGAAGCACTGGTCTATGTCAACAATGGTGCCGCTTCAACATTTTTCACAGGCCCATATAACGATATATAAATTATATATCAAATAACTATTATATACGTTACTAGATTGTAGCGTTAACAAAGTACAAGGAAAGACGTGGGTTTGGTGAACGGCTCTTTATTTAACAAAACAAGCTTCCAGGCGTGTGGCGGCGTGGACTTCCATCCACGGAGGTGAAAGAGAGCTCCGTAGAGTAGGACCGGCGTGCGTAAAAGCCATGTCCGAGCCCCATGCACCGTCCCCGGACAGCCACCCGGCCGAGCGCCGGCCCCCGACTTCTATCCACGGAGGTAAAAGAGAGCTCCGTAGAGTAGGACCGGGTGTGCGTAAAAGCTATAATAGTTTTTTAAACCTTCTGTGTCACTCCAAATCCTTAAATCCTTCAAACTCTTCGTCCTGCGTGCCACTTAGAAACAAAGCCGCTAATAATGTTGGTAGTACGTAGGGCCCTTTGTCATCTTTGTTATCCCGTGATCAATCTTTGTCCTTTTTGTAAACAAGCACCGCGCCATGCCGCGTCGCGGTGCTGACGTCACTCGAAATTCAAATTACAGTAATCGCTTGCTACGTCGCGGTTCGTTTATCGCGGTTTCACTTATTTTTTTTTTTTGAAAATGTTTGAAAAAAAACACATAAGTCGCTCCTTATTATAAGTCGCCCCCCTACCCAAACTATGAAAAAAAACATGACTTATAGTCCGAAAATTACGGTACTTTGTTTTACTTAAATTTAGTGAAAGTTTATTTGTGTCAAACCAACTCTGTAATTTTTTCATTTGAATACCCACAGTATCCAGTAGTTGATTCAGGTCATCCCCACTGCAAAGCAGGTTTGTGTCATCTGCAAAAACCTCGCACATATCATTGACATACAAAATAAATAACAAGGGGCTTAATATTGAGCCCTAAGGAACCCCACACTTTACCTGCTTTAGTTTTTATTTACAGTCCATAAGTTGCACATATTGGTTCCTGTTGGATAAATAACTGTTTAACCAAGAGAGTGACATACCTTGTATCCCATATCGTTCAAGTTTTGTTAACAATATTTCATAATTTACAGTATCAAAAGCTTTCTTAAAATCCAAGAAAACACCTACAACATATTGTTTATTTTCAATAGCTGTTGTTATTTCAGCTACAAAATCTAACAAAGCTAGTGCGGTGGTCCTATTTTTTCCGAAATCCATACTGTTGGTCACACAGAATATTTTGTTTTGTCATAAAATTATCAAGCCTTTTATAAAATGTTTAATATTGGCCTGTAATTTAGCCTGTGTTTGTCCCCAGCTTTATATATCGGAATAATTTTAGCAGTTTTCATTTCACTCGGAAAAACACCAGTTGTCAAAGATTGGTTGTAGATATATGTAAGGGGTTTCACCACACATTCAAACATATTTTTAAGAAGCGACATATCTATCCCATTCCAGTCAGTAGACTTTTTACCTTTAAATTTTCGAACAACTTCTATTATTTCCTTCTCATTCGTTCACCTTAGAACCATACTTACGGCTATGGGTACATCCTTAATTAGGTCACTTGTACTACCTTTTTTTGCTACTTCCTCTGCCAAAGTAGGCCCAATACCAACATAGTAATCATTAAACTCCTCTGCAATTATAGTAAGATCATTTATAGTTAAGTTATTACTGTTTAAAATATAAGAAGGATATCCTGGCTTTCCAGTTCTGTGTTTAATAACCTCATTTAACACTTTCCATGTAATTATTATGTTATTCTTGTTTTCCTCCAGTATTTTGCTATAGTAGTTCCTTTTACTGTTTCTCATTATTTTAATCAATTTATTTTTGTAGGTCATATTTTAATTCAGCTTCCTTTGTTCTTATCTTTAAGAAATCTTTGTACAATAGGTTTTTCTTCTTGCAAGCATTTAAGATTCCCTTTGTCAACCATGGTTTTTCCACTGAATTTTGTTTAACTGCTTTCTTTACAAGAGGACAGTTTTTATCATAAAGTTCGGATACAATGGACATGAGTGTTATAAGCTTCATTTACATCACCCACGTATACCTTTTTCCAGTCTTGTTTTAAAACATCATTTTTTAAATGAATTAACTGAATTACCAGAGTTCATTCTACACATTTTAAAAGTTATAGCATCCTTTTTTCTCTTTGTACAGTTCTGGATCACTGCAAACACTGGCAGGTGGTCGCTTGAATCATTTATTATCAGTCCAGTTTTTACTTTCTTTTCAATTACATTTGTAAATATATTATCAATTATTGTGGCACCGTGAGATGTGATTCTAGTCGGACGGGTTATTGTGGGGTAGAGGCTCAAACTGTACATTAAGTTTATAAATTCTGTTACGGGAGTCAGCTGAAGTGGGTTCAATAGATCTATATTATCTATATTATAATCGCCACAGACAGACTTTCGTATTGATTTTTCTTTCATACATTCCTGTTCACTAAATGTCTCAATACATGAACCATACACAGCTTACCAGAATGTTTTTAGATGATTCCATTTCTATTTCAACAGTAATACATTCCATGATATTATCTATTGCTTGAGACATACTTCTTACTATCTTATACTTATAGTTTTTATCTATGAATAGAACAACTCCTCCACATCTTTTTACCTTCCTATTTAATGTAGAACTCTCATACCCCTCTATGTCAATATTTTCAGACTGATCATCCTTTGACCAGGTTTCAGATATTGCAATTACAGTAAACGGGTTATTCATATCTTTTAAACATTGATTGATCTTAGAAATGTTTGCGTTCAAGCTCCTACTATTAAAATGTATACCGTTTTTTTCCGTGTATAGTGCGCCCCCATGTATAGTACGCACCCCTAAAAATGGCATGCTGATGCTGGAAAAAAGCTTGTACCCATGTATAATACGCACCCAATTTTTATGATTTTTTTTTAATTCTTTTTTTTTTTTTTTTTTTTAAGTCCCAATGATCGTCACACACGCAGGGAGGCAATGGGTCCCATTTTTATAGTCTTTGGTATAGTCTTAACTAGGCTGGATGTAATTTTTTTTGTTGGCGTTGATTTCTCCGACTGCCCATAAACGCACCACCGCGCACGGGAAAGAGGCGGCTCTGTATGGGAGAGACGTTGAAGAGGAATAAAAACACCCTTGGAAACCAAAACTTGCCCCTCGTCGTGACTCGGAGCCGCAACAAATGTTTCGGATTTGTGTAGGGTACATTGTGACAGACAGCAAACTAGCAGGTGATCGAGCGAGCGTCTGATACAAGAGCATTGCGGTCGTATGGAGCGTGTTTGAAGTGAACAGCAGAGACGAAAGGAACAAGGCAAAGTGTTGTGAAATAAAATATTACCTGTAATACGCATTTTGTTATTTGCTGATTGAAACTGCTAATTAAACTGTGAATTGAAACTAATAGGTGGAGAACTGAACTCTCGCTCTTTATATAGCTGACGTACGTGTCTTGCGCAACCGTTCTGCGCATCTGTAATGGCGGCCTCCGTATGACGTCCGGTCCGCGATGGAGATTAAAAAACAAACAATATTTGACAATAACACACCATCAAGGATTGCACCATCGCATCAAACGATGTGTCGTCAATTATGAATTTTACTAAGTGTGTTGGGCAGGATGGCTGAATGTGATGCGCGATTGACAACAAACAAGAAGAAAGGTGAGTTTTATTTCGGGGGAGATTTGTCATGTCTCGTCCCCAGTTTTGCTATGTGTCTAGGTTGCCATAGTTTCTGTTCGCGTCGCCCCTCTCTTCCTGTGTCACCTCAATCGATGTAACGTGTTTTGTATTTAAGTTCTGTCTGCCCCTCGCTCACCGTTGGATCATTGCATGTGTTACTGTCATTCTGTTCCTGTCTTTGGTAATGTCACCCTGTCTTTTTGTTCCACGACTTTGTCGGTCAGTCCTGTTGTTGGTTTTGTTGTACCATGACTTTATTTAAAAAAAAAAAAAAAAAAAAAATTAAAAAAAAAAAAATAATTTTTTTTTTCTTTGTACCCATGTATAATACGCACCCCAGATTTTAGGACAATAAATTGGTAAAATATTGCGCACTATACACGGAAAAAAACGGTAATTGATATTGCTCTATTTGATGTTACATTCTTGTTAAATTGCTCTACAGTATAGAATTTATAATTCCTTTGAGTGAAGTTATTCACAGGATCAATATTGTTCTCTGTCATATCCCTTATGTTCAGTGAAATCAAATGTTTTCAAATCAAGTTCTTCATTTTCAGTTATCAGTGCTTGTTTGTTAAACACACCAGTTGGAGAAGAAAGGCATTTGTCAATACTGTTCATGGTGGGTTTAAAATTTCACCAAGTTTTTACCTTCCATGATTTAAGAGCACCACAACCTTAGGTTCAACAGAATGATGTACAGATTACTGGTCTCCTTCGTACCTCTTAAGTTGCTCTATGGCACTGATGCAGAAACCATGAGAACTTTCTGCTGCCCTAACAGGTTTGATGAACATCTTACAACTAGCAGTCCAAGTGGACTGTATTTTACCATTTTTCTTAAGAGCTCTTGCTTTCTTAGCTATTTTACCATTTTTCTTGGTGAGGTGTTCATTAATGTATACGTTCGTGCCTTTTAGTTTTCTACCTTTTTTGAACAGATCTATCTTATTTTTCCTATTTGTAAACCAGATAATTATAGATGGTATGATAGGCTAAGTCCATGTACCCTCAAGTATTGGCTGCTGCTTGACTAATATTTTATATATGTCAATACATTTGAGTCATTTTGTACAATAAATACATTTATTTGTGTGCTTATTGTTGACTCATACTTGAATCCTAAACTGAAATTCCATTGTACACAACAAGAACAGCTATTTTTTTTTGAGCTGCCATGTAACCTGTTATGGGGCAGAGGCCATATTACATTTTTTTTGTGGACAGTATTATTGTGTATCAATGTTTCAAGGTTTACCAATGACCAGGTCAATTGCTTAGAGGGTTAAACTTGGTAAGAGACTCCCAAATCTGAAATTTGACCCTTTCAGATGGCTTGTAAAAAAAATGCAAGGATTCAAGTAGAGACCCTTTAGCACTTGGGGGTTACTTGGGGTTGTTGCCATTAAGAAAATACATAAACCAGCTGCCTCACCCCCTTAAGTGGAATGAAATCCTTTTTTTTATCCACATTTATTTTATCCTGGGAAGCCAGAAGGTGTTACGGGGAGAACCTGAAGAGACACCTCTCTGCCAATCCTGATCCCTCAACAGTGTGGAAAGGTCTGCAGAGCATCACGGGCTACAAGAAACAAACCCCCCGTCCTGTGGAGAGCCCAAGGCTTGCTAACCAGCTAAACAGGTTCTACTGCAGGTTTGATCGGTCCTCCCACACAATGGGACTTCCTGCAGCACAATCTAAATACTCGCCTCTCCCCACAACTGCTCTGTCCACACCTCTATCATCGCTGTCACCCAGTCTCTCTCTTGCAGAGGCCACGCCCGCACTCCAGATCCGCGAGGAGGAAGTGCCCCAGATGTTCCGGAGACAAAAGACCAGGAAGGCACCGGGCCCAGACGGCGTGTCACCTTCCTGCTTGAAAGTCTGCGCTGAGCAGCTGGCGCCCACCTTTGCACGGATCTTCAACCGTTCTCTGGAGCTGTGTGAGGTGCCCTCGTGCTTCAAGAGCTCCACCATTGTTCCAGTGGCCAAGAAGCCCGCCATCACAGGTTTGAATGACTATAGACCTGTCGCACTGACATCTGTGGTCACGAAATCTTTCGAGAGGTTAGTGCTGAAGGATGTCACGGGCCCCCTGCTTGACCCCCTCCAGTGTGCCTACCGGGCAAACAGGTCAGTGGATGATGCGGTCAACAGGGGACTGCACTACATCCTCCACCACCTGGACACCCCAGGAATGTACACCAGGATCCTGTTCGTGGACTTCAGCTTGGCGTTCAACACCATCGCTCCTGACATCCTCCAACAGAAGCTCATCCAGCTTGCAGTGCCTGCCTCCACCTGTCAGTGGATCACCAGCTTCCTGACCAACAGGAGACAGCGTGTGAGGCTGGGGGGCATCACATCTGACACCCGGACCACCAATATTGGAGCCCCTCAAGGGTGCGTCCTCTCCCCAATGCTCTTCTCTCTCTACACCAATGATTTCTCCTCAGGTGACTCTCCTGTGAAGCTCCTGAAGTATGCAGACGAACCACTCTCATCGGACTGATCCAGGACGGTGATAAGACTGCGTACAGACAGGAGGTGGAGCGGCTGGTCCACTGGTGCAGCCAAAACCACCTGGAGCTGAACCCGCTCAAGACCGTGGAGATGACAGTGGACTTCAGGCGAGACCCTTCACCACTTTTACCCCTCACTATCCGCAGTAATACTATTCTCTCCACAGACACCTTCAAGTTCCTGGGAACCACAATCTCTCGGGACCTGAAATGGACCGGCCACATAGACTCTGTCTGGAAGAAGGCCCAGCAGAGGCTGTACTTCCTGAGACAGCTCAAGAAGTTCAACCTGCCGCGAGAGCTTCTGAAGACCTTCTACACTGCCATCATCCAGTCTGTCCTCTGCACCTCCATCACTGTCTGGTTTGGATCGGCCTCCAAACAAGACAAGCACAGACTGCAACGGACAATCAGGACTGCAGAAAAGATCATTGGAATCAACCTCCCATCTATCCAAGACTTGTACCTGTCCAGGACCAGAAAATGTGCAAGGAACATCTCTACAGACCCTTCTCACCCAGGTTGCAGTCTGTTTGAACTACTCCCCTCCGGACGGCGTTATAGAGCTCGGTACGCCAAAACCAGCTGCTCTGATGAACTCACACCACTCTTAGAGTCTCAGAGTCATTACTGTGCAATAACATCCTGCTCTCTACACCTTTTTTTAATTTGTCTACACTGTTTGTACTATGTGTCCTCTCTGCATCCATTGCAGCCCGGTCATCCTGGAAGAGGGACCTTCCCATCTGTGGTCTCTTCTCAAGGTTTCTCATTTCCCCTAGCTGGAGTTTTGAGTTTTTCCTTGCCCTTTTGGGACTTTAAGATCAGGGGATGTTTGAGAATATTTGCCATTTTTCACATGTCCTGAGTGTTGTTAGTCACCTAAATGTTGGACAGAGGGTGTGATTTACCGGAGTCAAATTCCTTGTTTGGCACGCTCAAACATGGCAAATAAAAAACTCTTGAATCTTGAATCTTGAGTAGAGAGGACAAAACTTCCAGCGATTAAAAACTTGAATCTTGAATTTGGGTAATGGCCTAGAAATTAAAGATGCGGAATTGTGTCGTATTTACCAATATTTATGGTCCTGCGTGCGTGCATACAGTGTTCCCTCGTTTATCATGGGGGTTACGTTCCGAAATTGTCCGCAATAAGTGAACTTTGCAAATTAGATATTGACTCTTTTATTAATATATAATTTTTGTTTTGGGGAAGGATAACACCTCTATTTACACCATTACAACCCTCCCCCAGCCTCCCACACAGTTTCTAATAAATTCACGTATCAAATGCAAAAGGAAGCACAAATTATAACACACACGCACACACACATGCAAGCATATGCGCACTCACGCATATGCGCACTCACACACGCGCACGCACCCACGCGCACACACACGCACACACACACACACAGGTTTGTTAGAGAGAAGAGCTGACAGTGTCCGATTAACTTTGGTTGATGGTCCCCTGAAGTGAGAACTTTTCATTTTAGTTATTTCATACTTAGAATTTCACAACGAAACACACAAATTAGCAATGGTATTTAGGATTTTAGTGAACAATGACAATCTTACATCATGCACAACTTGCCCACCAAGAGCCCACACAACCATGCATTACATGCATTTTGGTGCCTACTATTTGGACTCTTATTCGGGACTTAAGAGTAAGCAGTGAATACTTACTAGTTTATCAATCTGCTGTTGTAGTTTGGTGATTCTTTCTACGAGACGGTCATAGCTCCCTTTCAGCTTATGCATCTTCTGGTCTGCACGGGTTTTTACTGACACTAGGATCCCTGCAATAGATTTAATCATCACATAAATAATAAGATATACCGTATTATTATATAGTATTTTGTTGTTATTAAAATCAAGATAGGTCCATTACAGTTCTTCAACATAATGTTGCAGCTGCCAAGAGCAAGGTTAACTAAAATACATTTGTGTTGCCCCGGCAGGGCAGACTGGGACTCTTTTTTAGCCCTTGAGTTTCAAGGATTTTATATTATTATTATTATTAATGCAGTAGAATGATATCACCGCTTTTCTATAGAAGTTTTATCCTTATTAATGTATCAATCCGAAATAGTTCAACATTCGCTTTGGGAATATTTTATTTGAATTATGAGGGCATAAATAGTTAAAAGGTCAAAACAAAAACAAAAATGGACCAAAAGGCAAGTGGACCGTATTTTTGGCACCAAAAGGCGCACTGGATTATAAGGTTTTTTTAAGGTAAGACCTGGTCGATTTGCATGAATAAAGGAATACAATGGCTATGATCAAATTGACTGCAAGTTATGACATCAACCTGGGAATAAATTATGAAATGACACAAATGAAGCTATTGACCCAGACAGTCATTACCGCATTTTTCGCACCATAAAGCGCACTGGATTATAAAGCGCACCCTTATTGAATTTTTAATTTTAGAAATTATTTCATATATAGGGCGCACCAGATTAAAAGGCGGGTAAAATAGAAGCTATACTGCAACAAACTGAGGTTGACTAGGGTTTAGCCAATAACCAATGAGCCCTCTGTAAACAATCACGTTTCTCAAACCATCTCCTATAAAATGATCGTAACTGACTAAAGTTCGATCTAACACATTGGTACTGCTTACTTATGTTTCCCTTCCATATCGATCCGTAAATTTACCCAAAACATTAACGGAGCAGCCTATTTTGAGATGAAATAGCCTCGTGCGTATAGCAGCTATGATTATAGCATTAGCCACTCGCAAACTCCCACGTGCCTCAGCAAAGTGTCGTGGCAGCCCCCTGTAAACAATGAATAAAGTTCAATCTATCATAGCTATCAAACATTTTTTTTTCACCATTGAAATCTGATGTGTTTTCAAAGTGTTGCTTTAATTTTTTGAGCAGTGTATACAGTAGAGCCTCTGTTTTCAAACGTCCCAGTTCTCGAACAAATCAGTATTCGAACAAAAAATTCTAGATGTTTTCGCTTTAGATGTCGGATGAAATTTCGGTTGTCGAACCTCGCAAGATGAGCCGAGAGGACCCGCTGCCAACTGAGTCCGTTCGTTGTTACATTCTCGTTACTCTGAGGATTGCATCGACTCTAATCATGCCTCCAAAGGAAGCAAGTGAGAGCAGTAAAGCTGATCATGGCGAAAAGAGGAAAGAAGTGCGCAAAACGGTTGAACTTAAAAAAAGAATTGATCGTAAAATATGAGCCCGGTGTGCGTGTGTTAGAGTTGGCGCGGGAGTTTTGATTGATTGATTGATTGATTGGTTGAATGAATATTTATTGATCCCCAGGGATGGGGAAATTCAGGCCCCATGGCAAAACCGACAATAAGCTCGATCCTGAAAAACAAAGACGCTCTAAGGGAAGTGATGTTGCGAGAGGGGCGACTGTGCTTACCTTTTTGAAATTAAGAAAACATTTTTGCTGTTTTCTTTCACGTAATCTTTGAAATGTTGTCTTTCATTGGTAAAAATAAAAAAAAATGTTTTGATGTGCTTTTTTTTCCCTCACAATTTAAAAGGATATCTTTTACTATTAGAATGAAACACACAAGCTAGTTGCTACAGATACGGCAATACATTCCCCAGCCTAGCCTACTCTATTAATTCAGTTTAGTATTTATATTTATTTATTTATACATTACCTACTCACTTATTTATGCAGTTTATGGTGTAAATAATGAAAAAATGGTTTATAAAAAAAAAAAGCGGGTTTTTTGGCTTGGAACGGATTGATTTTTTTTCCATTATTTGTAATGGGAAAACATGATTCAGAATTTGACCGATTTACCTCTCGAACAGCCTTCTGTAACGGATTGTGGTCGAAAACTGAGGCTCCACTGTATATATATATATATATATATATATATATATATATTGGCCCTAGCCCCCCCCCCCCCAGTTAGGCATGCAGCCCCCAGACCGCGGCTACTTTTCAGTGTTTTTTTTTTCATTTGCAGTTCTCATCCCTGAGATTATGATTGCAATAAGGGAAAAGAAACCAAGATTATATACAGTACCTTTCAAATATTTGTTTAGTAGTTTGTGTTGCTGTACCTGTCATGCTACTCAAGTTCTTCCATCTTACATTCAATATTTCTACATCACTGTTTTACTCACCATTGATGATTCTAGCCACCCTCCAGAGACGCAGCAGGATAAGTAGACCCATTCCATCAAATACGTCATCATGGAAGATGAAGACTATGTCCAGCACAAAAGACAGCATCACCACCAACGCATCAAACACCTCGAACTTATGTTGGAAGAACTCAAGGTGATATGCGAACAGTTTGCCGGCTATCTCCACCATGAAGAATGTAAGAAGTGCCAGGCTTAGGTAGTGAAACACCTGCCAAAGTGAGTATTTGATAACAATTAATTATTGTCTGGATACTAGTAGAGTTTAGGTACAGTGAGAAAAATAATCATTTGATCTGTGAATCTTGTAAGTGTGCCGACTTTGAAATAAATGAAACATTTATACTTTTATGGTCCTGTATGATACATATATATCTTAATAGGGAGTCAGATTCTGAAATATAAACTTGGGGGGCTTTAGGGAAGTTACAAATTAGAGTCAGAAGGGACGCACTCAACTTTAAAGATCTTATCTATTTTCTTTATAATTTAAGGCTCTTGCATGACAACTCAAAGGTTCACTAAGGTCTGGGTAAGTCACTGTTTTGCATTTGATTCTTCTTGACCCACTCTTGCGTTGCCTTGGCCATTTATTTTTCCTATCTATGGAGTTGGATTGGTATCAAAGGTTTTGTACTTGAATTAATTCTCTCTCTCTCTCACACTCTCTCTCACGCTCTCTCTCACGCTCTCTCTCACGCTCTCTCTCACGCTCTCTCTCACACTCTCTCTCACACGCTCTCTCACACGCTCTCTCACTCGCACGCTCTCTCACTCGCACGCTCTCTCACTCGCACGCTCTCTCACTCGCACGCTCTCTCACTCGCACGCTCTCTCACTCGCACGCTCTCTCACTCGCACGCTCTCTCACTCGCACGCTCTCTCACTCGCACGCTCTCTCACTCGCACGCTCTCTCACTCGCACGCTCTCTCACTCGCACGCTCTCTCACTCTCACACCCTCACACCCTCACACCCTCACACCCTCACACCCTCACCCTCACACCCTCACACCCTCACACCCTCACACCCTCACACCCACACCCTCACACCCTCACACCCACAACCTCAGACCCTCACACCCTCACACCCACAACCTCAGACCCTCACACCCTCAGACCCTCACACCCTCACACCCTCACACCCTCACACCCTCGCGCGCGCACACACACACACACACACACACACACACACACACTCACACACACACACTCACACACACACACTCACACACACACACTCACACACACACACTCACACACACACACTCACACACACACACTCACACACACACACTCACACACACACACTCACACACACACACTCACACACACACACACTCACACACACACACTCTCACACTCACACTCACACTCACACTCACACTCACACTCACACTCACACTCACACTCACACTCACACTCACACTCACACTCACACTCACTCACTCACTCACTCACTCACTACCTACCTACCTACCTACCTACCTACCTACCTACCTACCCACCCACCCCTAGTGCTGATCGTTGCCACCTGTGCCCTTGTTACCGGCTGATTAGGAGGTGTATTTAAATCCCTACAAGCCTGCGTTGGTTTGTCTGCTTCGATACACGTATTCCTGCCACCTGGTTCTGTTATGCTACCTGATTCCCGTTTGCCTGATCCGTTGTGTAGCGTGATGCCTTTTCCCTAATTCGCTGTGTAGCAAAAACCTGTTTCTAGATCTGCTCTGGACTCTGTTTGGCTCGACCTTCTGCCTGTCCGCGACCACGAGCTTGCCATGCCCGTCTGCTTCGATGAGGCACAATACGCGCTCGCTGAGCGGCTCGTCAGCTTGCCTCGTCGTCCTGCTCTGCTGGCATTCCAGCCCTCCTTGTCTCCTTTCATCTTTCCCCAAATAAAGAGTCCCTGTTGCATTTGGTTGTCCTGCCTCGTTCATGACAAAACGAAGCGCAAATCAGAGATGCTGCTGATTCTGCTGACGCGAAGTGGAAGAGTGGATAAATAGCCTGACTGCGGGAGGCTGAGATAAAGCGCGGTTAGAACTGCTCTTACAGCTCTTTTCTCCGGGAATTCACGTTTCCTCCCACATTCCAAAAACATGCATGGTAGGCAATCCAAATTGCCCGTAGGTATGAGTGCTAGTGTGGATTGTTGTCCGTCTGTATGCCCTGCGATTGGCTGGCAACCGGTTCAGGGTGTCCCCCGTCTCCTGCCTAATGACTGCTGGGATAAGCTGCAGCATGTGGGGATAAGCGGTACAGAAAATGAATGGATGGTGGCTTGGGGGGCGTGGAATCACGAGTGACAGCTGAGCAAAAAGGCTTGGAACCTCGTCTCGTAACGGTGCCTTCAGGGATCGCAGGAAGTAAAACAAATGTCTCAACATTGATGATATACGCCATAATAATGACATTGGCAGCTTTAGAATTGGTACCTGTGATACACTTCTACTTTAAATCCCATTTTTAACGGTACTGAGCACCAATTGTGGTATGAGAGTGATAAATTACCGTAATTTTCGGACTATAAGTCGCTCCGGAGTACAAGTCGCATCAACCATAAAATGCCCATAAAAAGTGAAAAAAAACATATTTAAGTCGCTCCGGAGTATAAATCGCATTTTGAGGGGCAATTTATTCGACAGAATCCAACACCAAGAATAGTCATGAACGAGCAACAACAAGCTAAACGATAGGTATGCTAACGTGACATAAACACAAACTAAGAGCTGAGAACGGGCCTGACGTAAAAATCAGAGTTATCAAAAAAACTATTACATAAATAACACGTTAATAAAACCATCTGTGTCACTCCAATTCATTAAATCCATCGATCGTCCTTTGTCAACAATGCGTGCGCGCCGCTGACGGCGCTTGCACTTCAAAATATTCCACAGGCCCATATACCGTAATTTTCTACGTATGTATAATACATGCATGTCCAGCTCAGTAGCCTGGTGGTAGAGTGTCCGCCCTGAGGCTGGAAGGTTGTGGGTTCAAACCCCGGCCGGGTCATACCAAAGACTATAAAAATGGGATATTTTGCCTCCCTGCTTGGCACTCAGCATTAAGGGTTGAAATTGGGGGGTTAGATCACCAAATGATTCTCGAGCGCGGCACCGCTGCTGCTCACTGCTCCCCTCTCCCCAAGGGGATGGATCAAAATCACAAGGGGATGGGTTAAATGCTGAGGACAAATTTCACCACACCCAGATGTGTGTATGACGATCATTGGGACTTTAACTTTAACTTTAATACGCACCCTAAAAATGGCATGTCGATGCTGGAAAAAAGCCTGTACCCATGTATAATACGCACCCAAATTTTGACTCTTACTTAAGTCCGGAAACGTAAAATTATTTCAGAAAAAAGATCATCTTTGGGAACAACCGGATGTTATTCTGCCGGTCAGTATCACTGCGCATGCGCTAGCTAACTCGATAGCGAAGAAATTTTTCGGATTTGTGTAAGGTACATTGTGACAGCAAACGAGCAGGTGATCGAGCAAGCGTCTGATACGAGAGCATTGTGTTCGTATGGAGCGTGTTTGAAGTGAACAGCAGAGAAGAAAGGAACAAGGCAAAGTGTTGTGAAATAAAATATTACCGTTTTTTTTTTCGTGTATAGTGCGCCCCCATGTATAATACGCACCCTAAAAATGGCATGCTGATGCTGGAAAAAAGCCTGTACCCATGTATAATACGCACCCAATTTTTATGTTTTTTTTTTTTCTTTTTTTTTTTCTAAGTCCCAATGATCGTCACACACGCAGGGAGGCAATGGGTCCCATTTTTATAGTCTTTGGTATCGTCTTAACTAGGCTGGATGTAATTTTTTTTGTTGGCGTTGATTTCTCCGACTGCCCGTAAACGCACCACCGCGCTCCGTGCGCGCATGTGAAAAATGCGTGCGGACGTGAAAAAGGCGGCTCTGTATGGGAGAGACGTTAAAGAGGAATAAAAACACCCTTGGAAACCAAAACTTGCCCCTCGTCGTGACTCGGAGCCGCAACAAACGTTTCGGATTTGTGTAGGGTACATTGTGACAGACAGCAAACGAGCAGGTGATCGAGCAAGCGTCTGATACGAGAGCATTACGGTCGTGCGGAGCGTGTTTGAAGTGAACAGCAGAGACGAAAGGAACAAGGCAAAGTGTTGTGAAATAAAATATTACCTGTAATACGCATTTTGTTATTTGCTGATTGAAACTGCAAATTAAACTGTGAATTGAAACTAATAGGTGGAGAACTGAATTCTCGCTCTTTATATAGCTGACGTGTCTTGCGCATCCGTTCTGCGCATCTGTAATGGCGGCCTCCGACTACGTCCGGTCCGCGATGGAGATTAAAAAACAAACAATATTTGACAATAACACACCATCAAGGATTGCACCATTGCATCAAACACTGTGTCGTCAATTATGAATTTTACTAAGTGTGTTGGGCAGGATGGCTGAATGCGATGCGCGATTGACAACAAACAAGAAGAAAGGTGATTTCAAGTTTTATTTCGAGGGAGATTTGTCATGTCTCGTCCCCAGTTTTGCTATGTGTCTAGGTTGCCATAGTTTCTGTTCGCGTCGCCCCTCTCTTCCTGTGTCACCTCAATCGATGTAACGTGTTTTGTATTTAAGTCCTGTCTGCCCCTCGCTCACCGTCGGATCATTGCATGTGTTACTGTCATGATGTCTGTTTGGTTTCTGTTCCTGTCTTTGGTAATGTCACCCTGTCTTTTTGTTCCACGACTTTGTCGGTCAGTCCTGTTGTTGGTTTTGTTGTACCATGACTTTCTTTAAAAAAAATAAAAAATAATAAAAAAATTAAAAATGTTTTGTACCCATGTATAATGCGCACCCCAGATTTTAGGACAATAAATTAGTTAAATTTTGCGCACTATACACGGAAAAAAACGGTACCTGTAATACGCATTTAGGTTGAGAACTGAACTCTCGCTCTTTATATAGCTGACGTGTCTTGCGCATCCGTTCTGCGCATCTGTGATGGCGGCCTCCGTATGATAGCCGGTTTGCGATGGAGATTAACAAACAAACAATATTTGACAATAACACACCATCAAGGATTGCACCATCGCATCAAACGATGTGTCGTCAATTATGAATTTTACTGACTAAGTGTGTTGGGCAGGATGGCTGAATGCGATGCGCGATTGACAACAAACAAGAAGAAAGGTGTGATTTCAAGTTTTCTTTCGAGGGAGATTTTCTTAAAAAAAAAAAAAAAAAAAAGAAAGAAAAATTGTACCCATGTATAATGCGCACGCCAGATTTTAGGACAATAAATTAGTTACATTTTGCGCATTATACATGGAAAAAAACGGTAGCTATTCCACAACGTCCAACTTACCAAAAATTCTAAATTTTCAATTTTGAAATTCATGCCAAATTGTCCAAAATTTGTTTTTTTCCCTTCCAATTTCTACATTTTTCAACCAATCCAACCCAATCCAACTTTCCATCGTTCATCTTTTGCCTACCTATTCCACACCTTCCCACTTACCGAAAATTAAACATTTTAAATTTTGAAATTCACACCAAATTTTGCAAAATTTAGTTTTTCCCTTCTAATTTTGAAATTTTTCAACCGATTTAACCCATTCCAACTTTATTCACATTGTTCACCTTAAGCTTATCATATTCACCCCCTTCACCCCCACTTCCACTATGCTTACACAATTCACCCCTTGACCCACACTTCCAGTGTGGCAGCCATCTCGGATTGACTCTGAAGTGCCCCCGAATGAACTCAGAATGAACCAGAAGTGCCCCAAATCAAGCCGGAAGTCACCCGAAATAAACCGGAAGTGACCTTTTAAAACCGGAAGTGACCCCAAATTAAAGATTAAAGATTAAAGTCCCAATGATCGTCACACACACACCTGGGTGTGGTGAAATTTGTCCTCTGCATTTAACCCATCCCCGTGTGATTTTAATCCATCCCCTGGGGGAGAGGGGAGCAGTGAGCAGCAGCGGTGCCGCGCTCGGGAATCAGTTGGTGATCTAACCCCCCAATTCCAACCCTTAATGCTGAGTGCCAAGCAGGGAGGCAATGGGTCCCATTTTTATAGTCTTTGGTATGACCCGGCCGGGGTTTGAACCCACAACCTTCCAGTCTCAGGGCGGACACTCTTCCACTAGGCCACTGAGCTGAACCGGAATTGACCTCAGGTAAACCAAAAGTGACCCCAAATAAACAGGAAGTGACCTCAGCTAAACCGAAAGTGCTCTAAAATAAATCAGAAGTGACCTAAATTAAACCAGAAGTGACAAAATGCAAACCGTAGGTGCCCCAAATCAAACCAGAAATGACCCAAATGAACCGGAAGTGACCTTTTCAAACCAGAAGTTACCTAAAATAAACCGGAAGTGCCCTGAATTTAACCAGATATGCCCCAAATAAACTGGAAGTGAATTTACTTCAACAAAAAGTGCCCTAAATAGCTAAATTTGCTCTAACTTTTACCATTTTTGTCTGATTCAACACGTTTCAACATTTTAACCCCAAAAGTGAACCTTCTGAACACGTATATTTTGTCTGAACACGTATATTTCGTTTTGTTCCAAATTTTAAAAAATGTTGTTTACCGGGGTCGGGTCGCGGGGGCAGCAGCTTTAGGAGGGACTCCCAGACTTCCCTCTCCCCAGCCACTTCATTCAGCTCAGGCCAGCTGAGAGACATAGTCTCTCCAGCGCGTCCTGGGTCATCCCCGGGGTCTCCTACCGGCGGGACATGCCCGGAACACCTCCCCAGGGAGGCGTCCAGGAGGCATCCTGATGAGATATCCGAGCCACCTCATCTGGCTCCTCTCAACATGGAGGAGCAGCGGCTCTACTTCAAGTCTCTCCCGGATGACCGAGCTTCTCACCTTATCTCTAAGGGAGAGCCCGGACACCCTGCGGAGGAAACTCATTTCGGTCGCTTGTATCCTGGATCTTGTTCTTTCGGTCACGACCCATAGCTCGTGACCATAGGTGAGGGTAGGAGCATAGATCGACCGGTAAATCGAGAGCTTTGCCTTTTGGCTCAGCTCTCTTCACCACAACAGACCGGTACAGAGTCCGCATTAGTGCCGACGCTGCACCAATCCGCCTGTCGATCTCGCGTTCCAACCTGCCCTCACTCGTGAACAAGACCCCAAGATACTTGAACTTATGAACAGAATCGGTGACAAAGGGCAGCCTTGGCGGACTCCAACCCTCACTGGGAACGAATCCAACTTACTGCCGGAAATGCGGACCAAACTCTGGCATCGGTGATACACGGACCGAACCGCCCTTATCAGTTGGCTCGGCACCCGGTACTCCTGAAGCACCCTCCACAGAACCTCCTGAGGGACACGAACGCCTTCTCCAAGTCTACAAAACACATGTGGACTGGTTGAGCGAACTCCCATGCCCCCT
This sequence comes from Syngnathus typhle, assembly GCF_033458585.1. Lineage (NCBI taxonomy): Eukaryota > Metazoa > Chordata > Actinopteri > Syngnathiformes > Syngnathidae > Syngnathus > Syngnathus typhle. Next base: position 2,237,843 of record NC_083738.1, on the reverse strand, counting down.
CGAGGATCCTGCCAAGGGTGTAGAGCTGGTCCACTGGTCCACTGTTCCACGGCCAGGACGAAAGCCATACTGCTCCTCTCGAATCCGAGGTTCGACCTCCCGACGGACCCTCCTCTCCAGCACCCCTGAATAGACCTTACCAGGGAGGTTGAGGAGTGTGATTCCCCTGTAATTGGAACACACCCTCCGGTCCCCCTTCTTAAAAAGGGGATCCACCACCCCGGTCTGCCAATCCAGAGGCACCGTCCCCAATGTCCATGCAATGTTGTAGAGGTGTGTCAGCTATGACAGCCCCACAACATCCAGAGTCTTTAAGAACTCCAGAAGGATCTCATCCACCCCCAGGGCCTTGCCACCGAGGAGTTTTTTAACTACTTCAGTGACTTCGACCCCAGAGATTGGAGAGTCCGCCTCAGAGTCCCCAGGCCCTGCTTCCGCAATGGAAGGCGTGTAGGTGGAATTGAGGAGGTCTTCGAAGTATTCTCCCCACCGACACACGACGTCCCGAGTCAAGGTCAGCAGCACGCCATCTCCACTGTAAACACTGTTGACCGTGCACTGCTTCCCCCTCCTGCGAAGGGCGGATGGTGGACCGGAATTTCCTCGAAGCCGTCCGGAAGTCATTCTCCATGGCCTCGCCAAACTCTTCCCACGCTCTGGTTTTTGCCGCAGCAACGCCGAATCCGCGTTCTGCTTAGCCATCCGGTACCTGTCAGCTACCTCCGGAGTCCCGCAGGCCAAAGTGGCCTGATAGGACTCCTTCTTCAGCTTGACGGCATCCTTTACCGCTGGTTTCCACCAGCGGGTTCGGGGATTGCCGCCACAACAGGCACCTTACGGCCACAGCTCCGGGCGGCTGCCTCAACAATGGAGGCGCGAAACATGGTCCACTCTGACTCAATGTCCCCCGCCTCCCCCGGGACGTGGGAAAAGCTCTGCCGGAGGTGGGAGTTGAAGCTCTTCCTGACAGGGGATTCTGCCAGATGTTCCAGAGCGTTTGGGTCTGCCAGGTCGGACCGACATCTTCCCCCACCATCAGAGCCAACCCACCACCAGGTGGTGATCAGTTGACAGGTCCACCCCTCTCTTCACCTGAGTGTCCAAAACATGCGGCCGCAAATCCGATGACACGACTACAAAGTCGATCATCGAACTGTGGCCTAGGGTGTCCTGGTGCTAAGTGTACACATGGACATCCTTATGCTTGAACATGGTGTTCATTATAGAAAATTCGTGTCGAGCACAGAAATCCAATAATAAAAGACCGCTCAGGTTCAGATCGGAGGGGCCGTTTCTCCCAATCACGCCCTTCCAGGTTTCACTGTCATTGCCCACGTGAGCATTGAAGTCACCCAGTAGAACAGGGGTGGCCAATCCGCGGCTCGCGAGCCGCATGCGGCTCTTTGGCTGGTTTCATGCGGCTCTTTTACGTTCATATCAACATTTGTGTTTATTTTTCGTGCGTATTTGCTTCGCTTGAGTTCGATATGGTATTTTGGTCAAACGCGCATGCGCGTGAAGTGAAATCCCGCAAAGGAGGAGGGACAAACCCATTTGAGGAGTGTCAATTTCGCTCAATTTTTTTTTAACAGAGTTAAAGTTGTTTTTTGTTGAACGCTATGGCAAGCCATTCTGTCTAATATGTCGGATGTCATTAGCGCATTTAAAAGCTTCAAATGGTCAGCGCCCCTTCAGCTCACTTCATGCCAATATCGATAAGGACTTTGCAAAAGGGACTGAATTTCGCAAGCACAAGTTTGGACACTTTGAAAAGTCAGGCAGAAAAGTAGGTACAGTTTTTCAAAAAAATTACGAAGCACTCAGAGACTGTCACACTTGCATTGTTTCAACTGGCTTGGAACATTGCACGGGCTAAAAAGCCATACAATGAAGTGGAGTTCGTTAAAAATGCCTCAGTGACGTTATTGAAATCTTGTCTCCTGAAAACGACAAACTAAAACGAATGGTCTGTCCCGCCACACATAGTAAGTGAAAAAACTTATGTTTTTGTTTGTGGAATATGTTGAACTGAGAGTTTGTCTGTGTGAGACAATGCACACAATGTTCATTGTTGAAAATGTGGTCTTTGGTCTGTGGTTTTAGTACTGTAGGAGTCAATTTGTCATTATCATGTTGGTGCGTGACATAATAATGTCACACAATAAATTTGGCTGAGCAGAGGTGTGTGTGTGTGTGTGTGTGTGTGTGTGCGCGCATGTTTGTGTGTGTGTGTGGGGGGGGTGTTCATGTGTGCTCGTGTGTATGATGTGGCTCTTTGCGATGACAGTAAAATATGTGTAGTCTCTGACTGGTTGGCCACCCCTGCAGTAGAACGATGGGTGAACTTTCAACTTACCAAAATGTATGGAGTATGTTTCAGTATTTGCTTTAATTTACTCATGTATTTTATTTTTGTACTTTTAATGGTCACGTAAAGAGCCTCTACAACAGGCATGTCCAAAGTCCGGCCCGCGGGCCAAATCCAGCCCCCGATCAGATTTCATATAGCCCGCAGCTTCGGTCTTATAATGTATTACCGTTTTTTTCCGTGTATAGTGCGCCCCCATGTATAATACGCACCCTAAAAATGGCATGCTGATGCTGGAAAAAAGCCTGTACCCATGTATAATACGCACCCAATTTTTATGAATTTTTTTTATGAAATTTTTATTTTTTTATTTTTTTTTAAGTCCCAACGAGCGTCACACACACAGGCAGGCAATGGGTCCCATTTTTATAGTCTTTGATATGGTCTTAACTAGGCTGGATGTAATTTTTTTTGTTGCCGTTGATTTCTCCGACTGCCATGTAAACGCACCACCGCGCTCCGTGCGCGCACGGGAAAGAGGCGTGCGGACGTGAAAAAGGCGGCTCTGTATGGGAGAGACGTTGAAGAGGAATGAAAACACCCTTGGAAACCAAAACTTGCCCCTCGTCGTGACTCGGAGCCGCAACAAATGTTTCGGATTTGTGTAGGGTACATTGTGACAGACAGCAAACGAGCAGGTGATCGAGCAAGCCTTGTCTGATACGAGAGCATTGCGCTCGTATGGAGCGTGTTTGAAGTGAACAGCAGAGACGAAAGGAACAAGGCAACGTGTTGTGAAATAAAATATGACCGACCTGCAATACGCATTTTGTTATTTGCTGATTGTATTAAACTATCACATTCATTGTCAGTCAAGAAGAGAAGAGGACTATATTGCTGAAGCCTTCGCTGTATCAAATAGATTTTTTTTCTTCCTCCAGAGTCTTATGTTTGACTCATTGACGTCAAATTGGCGCGCAGCTGCCCTATTGCCTAATTCTTCTGTCACTTCAATGACTTTCTTTCGAAATGCTACAGTATAACTTGCTCTCTTATCCATTCTGATGAAACTGCTAATTGAACCGAACTCTCGCTAATTAGTAAATAGCTGACGTGTCTTGCGCATCCGTTCTGCGCAGCTGACCCATAGTGCGCATAGTCATACTGCTTCCGCGCATGCACAGTCATACTGCTTCTGCATGACGTCCGGTCTGCGATGGAGATTAAAAAACAAACAATATTTGACAATAACACACCATCAAGGATTGCACCATCGCATCAAACGATGGGTCGTCAATTATGGATTTTTTTGACTAAGTGTGTTGGGACAGGATGGCTGAATGCGATGCGCGATTGACAACAAACAAGAAGAAAGGTGATTACAAGTTTTATTTCGGGGAGATTTGTCATGTCTCGTCCCCAGTTTTGCTATGTGTCTAGGTTGCCATAGTTTCTGTTCACGTCACCCCTCTCTTCCTGTATCACCTCAATCGATGTAACGTGTTTTGTATTTAAGTCCTGTCTGCCCCTCGCTCACCGTCGGATCATTGCATGTGTTACGGTCATGATGTCTGTTTGGTTTCTGTTCCTGTCTTTGGTAATGTCACCCTGTAATTTTGTTCCACGACTTTGTCGGTCAGTCCTGTTGTTGGTTTTGTTTTCTAAAAAAAAAAAAAATATTAAAAAAAAAAACATTTAAAAATTTTTGTATCCATGTATAATGCGCACCCCAGATTTTAGGACAATAAATTCGTTAAATTTTGCGCACTATACACGGAAAAAAACGGTATTTATTACTTAAAGACTATTTATTATTAGCATCGATGCCAATAAATCGTAGAGCATTATATCGATTAATCGATGTGTATCGATGAATCGTTACACCCCTATTATTTATGGACCGCCTGCACTGTCAAACTGAATATTTTAAAAAAATGAAACTTGAACCTGTAATTCCTCCTATTACCAAAGGGTGGCAGCACCACCCCTCACCGCTCATTTCTGCCATGGCGACTGCAAAGAAAACAGGGACAGTTGACATTGAGGGCCGTCGCTTTCAAGAGAAATGGGAATTACAATACTTCTTCGCTGAAAATCAAGGCAATTGTGTTTGTCTAATTTCTAAAGCGACGGTTGCCTTGTTTAAGGATTTCAACCTAATGAGACACTAGTAGACTAAACATGCTGACACATACGACAAGCTAACAGGAAGTAATAAAGTGAAGCAGCTCCAAGCTGAAATGGCATCACAACAGCAATTCTTCACGCGGGGCTGTGAGTCAAGATTAAATAAAAATTAAATATTACTTAATATTAAATATTACGAAGTGGCCATGTTGATACTGTTGATGTTATAAACCTGTAGACATGACACAAACTATTACTTTCTGAAAGATATTGTAAATGACAAGAGCAAAACTCACTTGTTTTAAGTTTTAAAAATAACAGACAAATTTGCATTACTTATAACTCCTGTCTAAAATGTTCATTAGCCAAAAATAATTTTAAACTCGTAAATGTAAGGTACCGTTTTCGGACAAAAAGTCGCACCGGAGTATAACTCGCACCAGCCATAAAATGCCCAAAAAAGTGAAAAAATAAAACATACCGTTTTTTTCCGTGTATAGTGCGCAAAATTTAACAAATTTATTGTCCTAAAATCTGGGGTGCGCATTATACATGGGTACAAAAAAATTTTAAATTTCTTTTTTTTGATTTTCTTTTTTTTTTTTTTTTTTTTTTTTTAGAAAACAAAACCAACAACAGGACTGACCGACAAAGTTGTGGAACAAAAAGACAGGGTGACATTACCAAAGACAGGAACAGAAAGCAAACAGACATCATGACAGTAACACATGCAATGATCCGACGGTGAGCGAGGGGCAGACAGGACTTAAATACAAAACACGTTACATCGATTGAGGTGACACAGGAAGAGAGGGGCGACGCGAACAGAAACTATGGCAACCTAGACACATAGCAAAACTGGGGATGAGACGTGCCAAATGTCCCTCGAAATGAAAATTGAAATCACCAAGTTTTGGTTTCCAAGGGCGTTTTTATTCCTCTTCAACGTCTCTCCCATACAGAGCCGCCTTTTTCACGTCCGCACGCCTCTTTCCCGTGCGCGCACGGAGCGCGGTGGTGCGTTTATGGGCAGTCAGAGAAATCAGCCAACAAAAAAAATTACATCCAGCCTAGTTAAGACCATACCAAAGACTATAAAAATGGGACCCATTGCCTCCCTGCGTGTGTGACGATCATTGGGACTTTAAAAAAAAAAAAAAATTCATAAAAAAAAATTCATAAAAAAAAATTCATAAAAGTTGGGTGCGTATTATACATGGGTACAGGCTTTTTTCCAGCATCAGCATGCCATTTTTAGGGTGCGTATTATACTATACACGGAAAAAAACGGTATATGTATATAAGTCGCTCTTGAGTATAAGTCGCCCCCCCCACCCAAACTATGAAAAAAAAACGCAATTTATAGTCCGGAAATTACGGTATTACAAACAGTTTGTTCAATGTTATCTGACTCTTCAGATATGAATGAAAGGCAGAATTTGTGTTTTTAGAGTTGTTCACATCTGCCTGAATGGCTTGTATTTGGTTATTTTGTCATTTGAAAAATAAAGACAATTGTAACAATGAAATTTGTTTTATAACAATGTGCATTTGCATGAAATTTTTGTAGTTAAAAAATGTCTAAAAAAACTATTGGCCCCTTCACTTTATTAAATCTGGCCCTCCTTGCAAAAAGTTTGGACACCCCTGCTCTACAATGTCACAATGTTTGTTGTGCAGATTCCATAAACACAGAAAAAGTTGATATTTTGCGCGAGCACATATGCTTGGTGGACTTGTAGGTAAATAGTAAATGGTGGATTTGAAGGGGAATTGAATTGACAAGTACGCATCATCAGTAGTGTTCCTCTAGGTCACTAGTGTCAAACTCAAGGCCCAATAGCCACATTTGGCCCGCCACGTCATTTTATGTGGCCTGCAAAGACAAATTGTGCATCAAATTTGTGTGTCATTACTAGAAATGCAAATTGCCTTCACTTTTAATCATATCTTTGTTTTGTTTTTTGTAATATTTGACAAGTTTTTACTTGTCTGATTTGAAAACGAGTTATTTTTTAATTTGTTTTGAAGCTTTTACTGTACACCGTGTTTTTGCATGCATAATGCACAAAATGTAACTAATTTATTGTCCTAAAATCTGGGGTGCGCATTATGCATGGGTACAACAATTTGTGAAGAAAATCTCCCTCGAAATAAAACTTGAAATCACACCTTTCTTCTTGTTTGTTGTCGATCGCGCATCGCATTCAGCCATCCTGCCCAACACACTTAGTCAGTAAAATTCATAATTGACGACACATCGTTTGATGCGATGGTGCAATCCTTGATGGTGTGTTATTGTCAAATATTGTTTGTTGTTTAATCTCCATCGCAGACCGGATATCATACGGAGGCCGCCATGACAGTATGCGCAGAACGGATGCGCAAGACACGTCAGCTATATAAAGAGCGAGAGTTCAGTTCTCTACCTATTACCGTTTTTTTCCGTGTATAATGCGCAAAATTTAACTAATTTATTGTCCTAAAATCTGGGGTGCGCATTATACATGGGTACAATTTAAAAAAAATAATAATAATTTAATTTTTTTTTTAAGTTTTTTTTTTTTTTTAAGAAAATCATGGTACAACAAAACCAACAACAGGACTGACCGACAAAGTCGTGGAACAAAAAGACATTACCAAAGACAGGAACAGAAACCAAACAGACATCATGACAGTAACAGATGCAATGATCCGACGGTGAGCGAGGGGCAGACAGGACTTAAATACAAAACACGTTACATTGATTGAGGTGACACAGGAAGGGAGGGGCGACAATTTAATTTAAAAAAAATAAAATAAAAAAATTGGGTGCGTATTATACATGGGTACAGGCTTTTTTCCAGCATCAACATGCCATTTTTAGGGTGCGTATTATACATGGGGGCGCATTATACACGGAAAAAAAACGGTAGTTTCAATTCACAGTTTAATTAGCAGTTTCAATCAGCAAATAACAAAATGGGTATTACAGGTAATATTTTATTTCACAACACTTTGCCTTGTTCCTTTCTTCTCTGCTGTTCACTTCAAACACGCTCCATACGAACACAATGCTCTCGTATCAGACGCTTGCTCGATCACCTGCTCGTTTGCTGTCACAATGTACCTTACACAAATCCGAAACATTTCTTTGCTATCGATTTTGCTAGCGCATGCGCAGTGATACTGACCGGCAGAATAACATTCCGGTTGTTCCCAAAGATGATCTTTTTTCTGAAATAATTTTACGTTTACGGACTTAAGAGTCAAAATTTGGGTGCGTATCATACATGGGTACAGGCTTTTTTCCGGCATCGACATGCCATTTTTAGGGTGCGTATTATGCACGGGGGCGTATTTTGCATGGAAGAACACGGTATAATTTGAGGTGCTCATACATTTATTTGGGTTGACAGTCATAATAACCCTCAAAAAGAAGCTATGGCCTGCGAAAAAAAGAGTTTGACACCATTGGTTCAAATCTAGGGTTAGGGTTTCAAAGTAGGGTTTCATACTAGAGTTAGGGTTTCAAAGTAGGGTTCAAAGCTGGGGTTAGGGTTTCAAACGTGGGTTTAAAGCTATGGTTAGGATTTCAAACTAGGGTTTCAAACTAGGGTTAGGGTGTCAAAGCAGGGTTTTATACTAGAGTTAGGGTTTCAAAGTAGGGTTAAAGCTAGGGTTAGGGTTTAAAAGTAGAATTTCGTACTAGGGTTAGGGTTTAAAAATAGGGTTTAAAGCTAGGGTTACTGTTTCAAAGTAGGGTTTCAAGCTAGGATTAGAATTTCAAAGTAGGGTTTAAAGCTCGGGCTAGAGTTTTAAACTACGGTTCATCCTAGAGTTCGAGTTTCAAACTAGGGTTTAAATCACACGTGTCAAATTCAAGGCCCGGGGGCCTGCCAATTCATTTTGTGTGGGCCCCGAAGACAAATTGTGCATCAAATTTGTGTGTCATTACTAAAATTGCAAACAGTCTTCACTTTTATTAATATCTTTTATTTTTTTTTTGACCAGTTTTTACTCGTCTGATTTGAAAACGAGTTATTTGTCAGTTTGTTTTGTAGCTTTTACTGTTTATAATATGAGGCGCTCATACATTGATTTGGGTTGACAGTCATAATGGCCCTCCGAAAGAAGCCCGCGAAAAAAATGAGTTTGACACCCCTGCTCGAGGTCATAGGGTGTTTTAGCCCTCAACACAGAGGCGGCCATCTGCAGGGTGATCAGACCTGAGCTTGCGTCCCAAGACCAATTAGCTATGAAAGTCTCCATGTTGGCAGAGATCTCAGGGTGGCATGGCATGGGCGTCACATTCCCTGAGTCAGCTTCTGTCACCAGAGATCGGACTGCCAAGCCTTTGGCTGCCACCCAACTCTTTTTTGCATATGACCACCTTTCCCATATGTGATGAGCCCATAGGAAGGGACACCCACATTGTCTCTTGGGCCCATTCAGGCCTAATGGGTGCCAGAAGATGCTTGCCATCAAGCACCAGCTCCCGGATTAACCTTTGATAACCCCCTACAAATTATGAATCCTGCGAGGATTCATAATTCTTGACGCTTTGTAGGGGGTTATCTCAATCAAACGCAACATATGTCATTGATATATCGTAAATTTCAGACTATAAGCCGCTACCTTTCTCTCAAATCTAGTCCGGTGTGGCTTATATAAAGTTAGCGTAAACAGACCCCAATGATGGAAGACACTGGAAGGCGTGCGTATGACGCAGCTTTCAAGTTAAAAGCCATTGATCTGGCTGATAAAGAAGGGAACAGAGCGGTTGCACGTAAACTTGGAATAAAAGCCGGTCTGCTGTGTGACGAAGAGGAGAGCACAAGCTCAGGAGTGAATTTGCCTCAGGACGAGAGTGACGATGAAAGCGACAACAAAACAGAGAATGAGAAAGAGTGTTGCGATTACATCTGGCGCTATTCTAATCGGACACTGAGGAGGAAGATTTTGCTGGCTTCAGTGGAAAGGAGGAAGACAAAGACGGCTCTCAGTGATTGTTGGCTAGTATGTTTTTTTTTTACCCGCCTAGTTAGTGCTGTTACTTCCGTGTTTACAACAAAATGTTAATGTTATCAAAACTTTAGCCCAGCTAGTGCTGTTACTTCCGTGTTTACAATGAAATGTTAATGCTATTAAAACTTTAGCCCAGCTAGTGCTGTTACTTCAGTGTTTACAACGAAATGTTAATGTGATTAAAACTTTAAAAAGGCTTTCTGTGTATTGTCTTTCTTTGTAAATAACTCGTGCGCACGTGCGGCTTATAGTCCGGTGCGGCTTATATAAGTATAAAACTAAAAGAAATCACGAAATTTAGCTGGTGCGGCTTATCGTCCGGTGCGGCTTATAGCCCAAAATTTACATTTTCATCAATTTTCTGAATCATTTCTCCTCATGAGTGTCGCAAGCACACTGAAGACTATCCCAGTTGACTTTGGGCAGTAGGCGGGGGACATTCTGAGTTGGTTGCCAGCCAATCACAGGGTACACGGAGACAAACAACCATTCGCACTCAAACATATACTTTTGGGCAATTTGGAGTGCTCAATCGGCCTACGATGCCGTTTTTTGGAATGTGAGAGGAAACTGGAGGACCCGGAGGAAACCCACGCAGGCACGGGAAAAACATGCAAAATTCACACAGGAAGGCAGGAGCCGGAATCACGCCCAGCACTTCTGAATTGACTGAGTTGACATGTTAACCAGTGCTCCACCGTGCTGCCCTGTCAGTGATATATACATTGTATATAACATTGTACAACAAATCTGCCATTAAAAAAAAAATATGACATTATTGGTCTCATTAGCTTCGCAGGTGAGCTTGAGCATATCACAGTTTACTTTGAAGCAGCCAATTGCAGGGCATAAGATGTTTGTGAACAAACCATATCTTCACCGGATCAAATAAATATTTTTCATCATCAGTCAGACAAAAGAAGTCTCACCTCAGATGCAACATGGCCATGTTCCAACTGGATAATGGTTAAATCTATAAGCAGCTCTGCCAGTACAAAAATTGCATCCAGGACAACTAAACACACCACCAGAATCTGTTGATGAAGTAAAATATAAAGTAAGTAAAATAATCATTAATATTTGAAATATATTTCTCATTCATGAATTTCTCATTCATAAACAAAGCCATTTTATAGGGTGTTCATTTATCCTAAATAATACACTGTACAGCACAGAAATAAAGCAAGGCTTTTGTTGTCTGTTTTACAAGTTTAGCGTAAATCGAGTTGAATACCTACCTTTTATGAGGAAAACGAGATTACATCACCAGCATTCTATTTAAGGTTTTTATTATCAAATAAATAGTTGTCCAAGTATTTGTTCACAAAGTATTTGTTAAACAGCCCCAGACAGCGGGTGCAAGAGTGTCTTGACGTATTATTAATTCAAGAAAGCCCTCACCCCACCACAATAACTAGTGGCATCTTGATAAGCGACATCTCCGACCACCTGATGTATTACTATTATTATAATTGTTATTATTATTATTATTGTTATCTGCCATTCTTCTACATCTGTGGAAAAAACAATTGTAACAAAAAACAAAGGCAGAAACTCACAAGAATTATAAATGAAAAAAGACTCAAAGATTTATAACAAGAAATGCTGAAACAACAATGGGATGTTTGTAATGAAACAGATGTAAAGAGAGCATATGAATGTTTTCTGAAAACATAAACACTGATAAACACTGCCCTCCGCTCCATGAGCCATCAACTAATCGTGGTGGAGGGGTTTGCGTGTCCTAATGATCATAGGAGCCAAGTTGTCTGGGGATTTATGCCCCTGGCAGGGTCACCCATGGCAAAAGGGTCCTAGGTGAGGGGCCAGACAAAGCACAGTTCAAATATCCCTTATGATAATCAAGAAAAACGGACTCAGTTTTCCCTTGCCCGGACGCAGGTCACCGGGGCCCTCCTCTGGAGCCAGACTGGACCCAGGGCTCAAAGGTGGCCGGGCCTTCACCAATGGGGGCTGGTCGGGCACAGCCTGAAAAGGCGTGGGTCTCCCTTCTCATGGGCTTACCACCTATGGGAGGGGCCAAAGGGTCGGATGCTGAGTGAACTGGGCAGCGGCCAAAGGTCGGGACCTTGGCAGTCAGATCCCTGGCTACAGAAGCTGGATCAAGGGAAGTGGAATGTCATCTCTCAGGCAAGAAAGGAGCCCAAGTTGGTGTGTGAGGCAGAAAAGTTCAGACTAGACAGGCGGACTTTGGCAGGCCTGCAAGAGTCTTTTATAGCTGCTTACATCTGTAGTTAGGGCCCATGCAGTGACCACTGTTATTTCCCTGTTTTTGTAGGATTTCTTTTTCTAATCTTTCTCTGCAAATGACCGCATTTTGACATGTTAAACAGGTACAAAAACTCACCAAATGTTGCACACTCATTGGGCTGAGTGGAAAAAAGGGATATGTTGACGTTGTCATAAACAATGAAAACAATATGGCTTTGTAGAACTACTTAGAGTGGAAAAATAAAACCAATTCCCAATCTATATGACCGAGAACTATGAGAATTGGCAGGCATGTGTAGCACCCCGAGACATACAAAAAAAGTCCATGCCATCCATTGTTCTAAAAAGAATTTTTTAATGTTCAATTTTGGCCCATTTTTGCAGATTAGTGGTCATAGTTTTGTACTCTTGTACTAGAGGAATATTCCCAAATGTGTAAAATATGGACAAGAACATCAGGTTAGGTTACTACAGTTTTTATTGATACAGGGCATCATCTACAGTAATAGCCATGCTCTTTGCTGAAAAGTCATAAAATTCTACATAGAGCATGACCAACGTCGTGAGATGGTTATGACAAATTTCCGGTTGGATTTGTTCAACAGGCTCGGTGCAGTCCATTAAATTATTAAAAATGAGATCTCTTGCCACCACTAGGTGACACTATATATTAGAGAAGATTATTAGCTAGATGTCTTCAGGTAGTGACAATTTACATAGATGTGAAGCTTTTTATTTTTTGGATCATGTTCAGGGCAGTTAAGATGTTCCTATTGTCTGTTAAAGAAATTATAGAAACACAAAATATGATGCCCCGCCCCATCATATTACTTACATATTACTCATACTATACTTAGTACCGTTTTTTTCCGTGTATAATGCGCAAAATTTAACTAATTTATTGTCCTAAAATCTGGGGTGCGCATTATACATGGTACTGAGTGGCCTAGTGGTAGAGTGTCCGCCCTGAGACTGGAAGGTTGTGGGTTCAAACCACGGCCGGTCATACCAAAGACTGCAAAAATGGGACCCATTACCTCCCTGCTTGGCACTCAGCATTAAGGGTTGCAATTGGGGGGTTAGATCACCAACTGATTCCCAAGCGCGGCATCGCTGCTGCTCACTGCTCCCCTCTCCCCCAGGGGATGGATTAAAATCACATGGGGATGGGTTAAATGCAGAGGAAAAATTTCACCACACCCAGATGTGTGTATGACGATCATTGGGACTTTAACTTTAATACGCACCCTAAAAATGGCATGTCGATGCTGGAAAAAAGCTTTAATTGGGACTTTAACTTTAACTTTAACTACAGCAGAATCCGGAATGTTGACAGTCAACCAAGTCTCCGTGAACACGAGCACACAGCAGTCCCGCACTGTCCGGTTTGCAGATCACAGCAAGCGAATGTAATCCATTTTGTTGTCCAGCGATCAAACATTCGCCAGAAGAATGGAGGGCACGGCCGGGCGAGCAGGGTTGGCCGCCAGCCTGGCCCGGACGCCCCCGCGTTTGCCCCTCTTCAGCCTCGCGATTGTTTACACTTTGCTGAGGCTCATGGGAGCTTGCGAGCTGAGGGTCATGTTTTTTTGCGGATGGCTAATGCTATAACGATAGCTGCTATACGCGCGAGGCTATTTCATGTCAAAATAGGCTGCTCTGTTAATGTTTCGAGTAAATCTACGGATCGATATGGAAGGGAAACATAGGTAAGTAGTACCAATGCGTTAGATCGAACTTTAGTCAGTTCTGATCCTTTTATAGGAGCTCGTTTGAGAGACGCGATTGTTTACACTTTGCTGACGCTCATGGGAGATTGCGAGCTGAGGCTCATAGGAAATTGCTGATGGCTAATGCTATAACGATAGCTGCTATACGCGCGAGGCTATTTCATGTCAAAAGAGGCCGCTCTGTTCATGTTTCGAGTAAATCTACGGATCGATATGGAAGGGAAACATAGGTAAGTAGTACCAATGCGTTAGATCGAACTTTAGTCAGTTCTGATCATTTTATAGGAGCTCGTTTGAGAGACGCGATTGTTTGTTTACACTTTGCTGAGGCTCATGGGAGATTGCGAGCTCAGGGTCATTGGTTTTTGCGGATGGCTAATGCTATAACGATAGCTGCTTTACGCGCGAGGCAATTTCATGTCAAAATAGGCCGCTCTGTTCATGTTTCGAGTAATTCTACGGATCGATATGGAAGGGAAACATAGGTAAGTAGTACCAATGCGTTAGATCAAACTTTGGTCAGTTCTGATCATTTTATAGGAGCTCGTTTGAGAGACGCGATTGTTTACACTTTGCTGAGGCTCATCGGAGATTGCGAGCTGAGGCTCATAGGAAATTAGGAAATTGCGGATGGCTAATGCTATAACGATAGCTGCTATACGCGCGAGGCTATTTCATGTCAAAATAGGCCGCTCTGTTAATGTTTCGAGTAATTCTACGGATCGATATGGAAGGTAAACATAGGTAAGTAGTACCAATGCGTTAGATCGAACTTTAGTCAGTTCTGATCATTTTATAGGAGCTCGTTTGAGAGACGCGATTGTTTGTTTACACTTTGCTGAGGCTCATGCTAGATTGCGAGCTCAGGGTCATTGGTTTTTGCGGATGGCTAATGCTATAACGATAGCTGCTATACGCGCGAGGCTATTTCATGTAAAAATAGGCTGCTCTGTTAATGTTTCGAGTAATTCTACGGATCGATATGGAAGGGAAACATAGGTAAGTAGTACCAATGCGTTAGATTGAACTTTAGTCAGTTCCAATCATTTTATAGGAGATTGTTTGAGAAACGCGATTGTTTACAGAGGGCTCGTTGGTTATTGGCTAGTGGGTGCATACCGCAACCCTAGTCAACCTCAGTTTGTTGCAGTAAAGCTTCTATTTTATGCGCCTTATAGGCCGGTGCGCCTTATATATGGACAAAGTTTTAAAATGGGCTGTTCATTGAAGGTGCGCCTTATACCCCGGTGCGCCTTATAGGGCGGAAAATACGGTACATGGATACAGGCTTTTTTCCAGCATCAACATGCCATTTTTAGGGTGCGTATTATACATGGGGGTGCATTATACGCGGAAAAAAACGGTATTAAAAAAAAAATCCCAGTTGTTGTCTCAGGTCTTTAGACAGTACAAGACAACTTTGAAATCAGGGACCAAAAATAAACAAAGAAGTTAGCAGTGGGATGGTGACATCTGATGCACATGAACAGACCGGGGTGCTAGTACAAGCCAAACACTTTTGCTTCTTCCAGTATCTAGAGATAAAGATGTCAAACTAGACATACCCTCTACAGCAGGGGTGTCCAAACTTTTTGCAAAGCAGGCCAATTTTAGTTAGAAGAAAATGTATAGGGGCCGACCATTCGCACCGACATTCCTCGAACCATTACCATTGTAAATGAACTTGTAAATATGTAACTACTACCGTAATTTTCGGACTATAAGTCGCTCCGGAGTATAAGTCGCACCAGCCATAAAATGCCCAAAAATGTAAAAAAAAAAAAAAACATATATAAGTCGCTCCGGAGTATAAGTCGCATTTTGAGGGGCAATTTATTCGACAAAATCCAACACCAAGAACGGACATGAATGAGCAACAACAGGCTAAACGATACGGTATGCTAACGTGACAAACACAAACGAGGAGCTGAGAACGGGCCACAAATAACATAAATAACACGTTTATAAAACCATCTGTGTCACTCCAATTCATTAAATCCATCGATCGTCCTTTGTCAACAATGCCGTGTGCCGCGCCGCAGTTCAATTTATTCCACAGGCCCATACAACGATTTATAAACTATATTTTAAATAACTATCACATAAACAAAAATATTATCAATTCATTTGTGCCACTCCAAATCATTAAATCCATTGATCAAATTTCTCGTCCTTTATGTCATCCTGGTGACAGAGGACATGTCCAGAGGATATGGCGCTTTAAAGTGTTAATTACTTTATTTGATTTTTTCTCTCTATTTTTCATGTTTTGAATATGTTCAAGATAAAGATATCAAAGCATGTGAAGTGATCAACTATACTAAAAATAACATGTGAAGTGGTCAACTATACTTGTAAGTAAGTGATGTGATATTGATCAAGTAAAAATTTGTGAAAAAAATCATATATGTCGCTCCTGAGTATAAGTCGCCCCCCCCACCCAACTATGAAAAAAACGCGACTTATAGTCCGAAAATTACGGTATATCCTTTGCTTTCTGCAGATAGGTTGACATTGCAAATGAGAATCTGTTGTCAATTCCACGACCAGAAAAGATAACATTAAAATAATAATAAATTAAGTACAAATGAACAATTTTATGAAAGTTGAATGAATTTTTTTATTAGATGTATTAAGTTTGTTTTATTATTGTTATTGCAGGGCTCGAAACTAACGATTGCCCGATTGCCCGGGGCAAGTAGCGATGGCAGACGGGCAAGTAGAATTTTTCCTCACTTGCCCGAACTTGCCCTGCCATAATACCATGTTTTCAAGCTGTAAAAAGACGATTTTGTGCATAATTTCTCGCAACTTCTGCCGCTTCTGGTCCGACATTTTGTTTTCTAGGGAGCGGTTAGTTTCTCGTGTAAGTCTGCAATACATTGATAACGGCAAAGCGCTTCGTAATTAAATGCATGCTCCCTCACTCGTCCCTGGCTCTTCTGCGCCTGCGCACCAGCAGAGCTTGTTTCCGGTTGAGGGAGGGAGGAGGGGCAGAGGGCCAGGAGGGCAGAATACATGGAAAGGCAGAGGGCCAGGAGGGACTGAATGAATTTTGGTACTACAGTAGACTAGTGTGGTTTAATTGCATCAAAAGTTCTACACTGTATTAAAACAGGCTGCAGGCACAATATGATGGAATAAAAACATATGAAGGCAAAACTTATAGTGTTGTCTTTTTTATTGCAAAAATGTGTCGGGCAAGTAAAAATCCACTCCAAAAAAATTCGGGCAAGTAAAATTTTGTTTCGGGCAAGTAAAATTTTCTCCAACTTGCCCGAGGGCAACTTGGGCAAAAAATAAGCTTCGAGCCCTGTATTGTTGTATTAATAAGAAGGGTGATATTGGTGTTTGTGACGGCAGTAAACCGGCCAGGTTGCATCATGTCAGATTTTTAATCCAAATTAAATCATT
This sequence comes from Syngnathus typhle, assembly GCF_033458585.1. Classification (NCBI taxonomy): domain Eukaryota; kingdom Metazoa; phylum Chordata; class Actinopteri; order Syngnathiformes; family Syngnathidae; genus Syngnathus; species Syngnathus typhle. The sequence continues at coordinate 2,221,025 of NC_083738.1, read as the reverse complement.
CTTTGAACACACAAATGCACTGTTTCTAGAAACACAGTCATTCAAATTTTGGGATCTGGTAGAATTAAAAACTGCTAAATTTTTGTTTAAAGCACGTCAAAATTCACTCACTAAAACCGCTATCATTAAACCATTACTTAAGCGACCAAATCTTGACCCGGACTGTCAGTAATTATAGGCCAGTTTCAAACCTCCCATTCGTAGCAAAACTTCTTGAAAAAGTAGTAGCGCAGCAGCTTATTGATTACATGGTCGCCAATAATCGATATGACACTTTTCAGTCTGGTTTTAGAGCTAATCATTCCACTGAGACAGCACTTGCTAAAGTGACTAACGATCTCCTCATAGGTATGGATTCAAACACTTCGTCTGTACTGTTACTACTCGATCTTAGTGCTGCCTTCAACACTGTAGACTTCGATATTTTATTAGGGCGTCTTCAAAGTTGTGTTGGTATTTCAGGGTCAGCACTAGGCTGGTTCCATTCTTATCTATCAAACAGGACGCACCGAGTGTTCCATGGCAATGCGTCCTCGGAGCTCTATAATGTTACGTGTACTTACATAATACGTAAAAATAATATTAGTTTTCAATGCTATGCGGATGACACCCAATTATATATGCCGTTATCGATGACAGATCCGCGGGATTGTTGTAATCTTGAGGCGTGCCTTGCGGAGATCAAGCAATGGATGTCTCTCAACTTCCTTCGTCTTAACCCAGATAAAACTGAGATGTTGATAATTGGTCCAACTCGTTATCAACACTTATTCAAGGAAACCGCTATAACTATAGATAACCGTACTATCACTCAAAGCGATACTGTAACTAATCTATATAATATTATATGTAATATTTGACCAAACTCTCTCCTTTCAAAAACACATTAAGAATATAACCAGAATTGCATTTTTTCACTTTCGTAATATTGCAAAGATTCAACTCGACCGGTGATGCGGAAACTATTATACATGCGTTCGTCACGTCGCACCTGGACTACTGTAATGTACTATTTTCGGGTCTTCCTAAGTCCCGCATCAAAAGTCTACAGTTAGTACAAAATGCTGCTGCAAGGCTGCTCTCTCGGGCAAGAAAATTTGATCACATCACCCCGATACTAGCCAACTTACATTGGCTCCCGGTCCATTTAAGATGTTGTCACGGTGCGGAGTGGAGAAATGGAGCAGGGCGACCAAGTGCAGCTTGGACCAGGGTTTATTGCAACAAACTCAAAAGACTAGGCAAACTGACGTGACTAACCAACAGACTAACAAGACTAACAGACTAAATTGTGAAATAAAAGACAGGAACAAAACCAACCGTGACCGTGAGACATGCATTGTCCACATCTTACGCGCACAATGCTCCGACCGCGAGTGACACTCAGAACTTAAATACAACACAGGTAACGAGAGGCAGGTGCGTGTGATTACTCTAAACAAGGGCACACAGGAAGGGAGGGGCGAGCACACGGACACAGAAACGATGACACATAACCAAAACTGGGGACGAGGCATGACAGAACCCCCCCCACAAGGGACGGCTCCCGACGTCCCAAAAATCCAATCCCTCACGACGGCACGCGGGGGGGCGGGGGGGCAGAGAGCCGCACTCGGGGGGCGACGACTAGGGGCAGAGAGCCGCACTCGGGGGGCGGCGACTAGGGGCAGAGAGCCGCACTCGGGCGGCGGCGACTAGGGGCAGAGAGCCGCACTCGGGCGGCGGCGACTAGGGGCAGAGAGCCGCACTCGGGGGGCGGCGACTAGGGGCAGAGAGCCGCACTCGGGGGGCGGCGACTAGGGGCAGAGAGCCGCACTCGGGGGGCGGCGACTAGGGGCAGAGAGCCGCACTCGGGGGGCGGCGACTAGGGGCAGAGAGCCGCAATCGGCGGGCGGCAACTAGGGCAAACGGAGCCGCAATCGGCGGACACCCGGGGAAACAGAGCCGCAATCGGCGGACACCCGGGGAAACAGAGCCGCAATCGGCGGACACCCGGGGAAACAGAGCCGCAATCGGCGGACACCAGGGGAAACAGAGCCGCAATCAGCGGACACCCGGGGAAACAGAGCCGCAATCGGCGGACACCCGGGGAAACAGAGCCGCAATCGGCGGACACCCGGGGAAACAGAGCCGCAATCGGCGGACACCCGGGGAAACAAAACCGCTATCGGCGGACACCCGGGGAAACAAAACCGCAATCGGCGGACGCCCGGGGAAACAGAGCCGCAATCGGCGGACACCCGGGGAAACAGAGCCGCAATCGGCGGACACCCGGGGAAACAAAACCGCTATCGGCGGACACCCGGGGAAACAAAGCCGCAATCGGCGGACACCCGGGAAAACAGATCCGCAATCGGCGGCAACTCGGGGAAACAAATCCGCAATCGGCGGGATTCGGGGAGGCGGAGTTGTGCGCAGCGGTACGAGTCAAGCATGTTGCCTTTCGTAGATGTCGGGTGATGATCGCAGGTTCGGGCGCTGCTGGCACAAAGGCCAACGGCGGCCGTGGGTCCAGCGTCGCTGGAGCAAAGTCCGATGGCAGCCGTCGAGCCGATGGCGCCGGGAGGAACCCTGACGGCGGCCGCGGATCCGGCGTCGCTGGAGCGAAGTCCGACGGCTTGCCGCGAGTCTGGCGTCGCAGATGGGCGAAGTCCGATGGCAACGGCGGAGCCGGTCGCACCGGGAGGAACTCTGATGGCGGCCGCGAAGCCCATGGCGCTGGAACCTGCTCGAACGACGGGCGTGGATTGCAGGTCGCGGACGGGAGCTGATCCTAGAAGGTCCAAGCGCTGGTCGCTGTGATGGTCGGAGCATTCTGTCACGGTGCGGAGTGGAGAAATGGAGCAGGGCGATCAAGTGCAGCTTGGACCAGGGTTTATTGCAACAAACTCAAAAGACTAGGCAAACTGACGTGACTAACCAACAGACTAACAAGACTAACAGACTAAATTGTGAAATAAAAGACAGGAACAAAACCAACCGTGACCGTGAGACATGCATTGTCCACATCTTACGCGCACAATGCTCCGACCGCGAGTGACACTCAAACAGAACTTAAATACAACACAGGTAACGAGAGGCAGGTGCGTGTGATTACTCTAAACAAGGGCACACAGGAAGGGAGGGGCGAGCACACGGACACAGAAACGATGACACATAACCAAAACTGGGGACGAGGCATGACAGATGTGACTTCAAGGTTCTTCTATTAACCTATAAATCACTGTATGGCTTAGCGCCTTCATATCTCGTCGACCTAGTTGTTCCTTATGTTCCGTCTCGTAACCTTCGTTCGCAAAACGCTACCCTTTTAGCGACACCGAGGGCCAAGAAAATGTCTGCAGGCTCTAGAGCATTTTCTATTTGGGCTCCAGAGCTTTGGAATGCCCTACCAATGGACTGCTACCTCAGTAGAAACATTTAAGACACGTTTAAAGACACATTTCTATGACATGGCCTTTAACTAACCTGTAGTGGCCGATTCGGCTGGAGTTTGTTTTCTCTCCCTCTCCACCCCCTCCCTCCCCCCTCCCCGGCCAGGGAGGTGGTTAGGTGGCACCCATGCTGACAGTGGCTATCTGGATTCTCGTGGGCCAATTCAGGATGGGGGAACTGCAGCTCAACCTCCTCGAAGACACTGCCAGGACAATTGAGGGCTCCTTCGGCAGCCCTTCGCTCTGACATGGACATCCACTTTTTATTTCATTGATTTTCACATTGTATCATTTGTGCCCTCTCTGTATCCATTTCAACCTGGTGATCCTGAAAGGGGGATCCTTCCATCTGTCGTCCCTTCTCAAGGTTTCTCATTTTCCCCCGGTAGGGATTTTTTGAGTTTTTCCTTGCCCTTTTGGGAGCTTAATATCAGGGGATGCTTTGAGAATAATTGTCAATTTTTGTCTATGTGAAGCCCTTTGAGACTGCTTGTGATTTACGGCTATACAAATAAACTTGACTTGACTCGCTGGAATTATTCAAATATTGTTTAGTGAGCGAGAAGGGGGATATGAGCTGGGAGGCAGATTGAACCTCAAACAACCGATTGTTCATAGCACTTTGAAGAGCATGTGTCCGTCTGTCTGTGGGGTGAAACTGTGGAACAAATTGCCGGAAGAGATCAAGGAATGTAAAAATCTTGTCCAATTTAAAAGAAAGTACAAAAACTTTATTATTGTTTTATTCGCCTTCTGTGGACACCTTTGTACTGAATATGATTTATATATTTTGCTGATCGTAATAAACTACCGTATTTTCCGCCCTATAAGGCGCACCTAAAAACCTAAATTTTTATCAAAAGTCGACAGTGCGCCTTATAGTCCGGTGCGCCTTATATATGGATCAAGTGATGAATTTGTTGATCCATACTGGTTGTACACAGTGCTCTGCAAAAATGTTTTAGTACGTTTTAGTACGACTAGTAAATTACAAGGTCGCATCGCTTCCCAACATTACGGTAACTGTAGTCAGGGGGCGTCACCGAATAGCTGTTGTACCCGCGAGGCTATTTCATTTCAAAATAGGCTGCTATGTGTTTCCAGTAAATCTACGGATCGATATGGAAGGGAAACATAGGTAAGTAGTACCAATGCGTTAGATCAAACTTTAGTCAGTTCTGATCATTTTATAGGAGATCGTTTGAGAAATGCGATTGTTTACACTTTGCTGAGGCTCATGGGAGATTGCGACCTGAGGCTCATAGGAAATTGCGGATGGCTAATGCTATAACGATAGCTGCTATACGCGCGAGGCTATTTCATGTCAAAATAGGCTGCTCTGTTAATGTTTCGAGTAAATCTACGGATCGATATGGAAGGGAAACATAGGTAAGTAGTACCAATGCGTTAGATCGAACTTTAGTCAGTTCTGATCATTTTATAGGAGATCGTTTGAGAAACGCCATTGTTTACACTTTGCTGAGGCTCATGGGAGATTGCGAGCTGAGGCTCATAAGAAATTGCGGATGGCTAATGCTATAACGATAGCTGCTATACGCGCGAGGCTCTTTCAAGTCAAAATAGGCGGCTCTGTTCATGTTTCGAGTAAATCTACGGATCGATATGGAAAGGAAACATAGGTAAGTAGTACCAATGTGTTAGATCGAACTTTAGTCAGTTCTGATCATTTCATAGGAGATCGTTTGAGAAATGTGATTGTTTACACTTTGCTGAGGCTCATGGGAGATTGCGAGCAGAGGCTCATAGGAAATTGTGGATGGCTAATGCTATAACGATAGCTGCTATACACGCGAGGCTATTTCATGTCAAAATAGGCTGCTCTGTTAATGTTTCGAGTAAATCTACGGATCGATATGGAAGGGAAACATAGGTAAGTAGTACCAATGCGTTAGATCAAACTTTAGTCAGTTCCGATCATTTTATAGGAGATCGTTTGAGAAACGCGATTGTTTACAGAGGGCTCGTTGGTTATTGGCTAGCGGGTGCATACCGCAACCCTAGTCAACCCCAGTTTGTTGCAGTAAAGCTTGTATTTTATGTGCCTTATAGTCCGGTGCGCCTTATATATGGACAAAGTTTTAAAATGGGCCATTCATTGAAGGTGCGCCTTATACCCCGGTGCGCCTAATAGGGCGCAAAATACGGTAAACTACCGTTTTTTTTTTATGTATTGTGTGCAAAATTTAACGAATTTATTGTCCTAAAATCTGGGGTGCGCATTATACATGGGTACAAAATTTTTTTATTTTATTTTTTTTTTTAGAAAACAAAACCAACAACAGGACTGACCGACAAAGTCGTGGAACAAAAATACAGGGTGACATTACCAAAGACAAGAACAGAAAGCAAACAGACATCATGACAGTAACACATGCAATAATCCGACGGTGAGCGAGGGGCAGACAGGACTTAAATACAAAACACGTTACATCGATTGAGGTGACACAGGAAGAGAGGGGCGACGCGAACAGAAACTATGGCAACCTAGACACATAGCAAAACTGGGGACGAGACATGACAAATCTCCCCCGAAATAAAACTTGTAATACCTTTCTTCTTGCATCGCATTCAGCCATCCTGTCCCAACACAGTCAAAAAAATCCATAATGGACGACACATCGTTTGATGCGATGGTGCAATCCTTGATGGTGTGTTATTGTCAAATATTGTTTGTTTTTTTAATCTCCATCGCGGACCGGACGTCATGCAGAAGCAGTATGACTGTGCATGCGCGGAAGCAGTATGACTGCGCATGCGCACTATGGGTCAGCTGCGCAGAACGGATGCGCAAGACACGTCAGCTATTTACTAATTAGCGAGAGTTCGGTTTAATTAGCAGTTTCATCAGAATGGATAAGAGAACAAGTTATACTGTAGCATTTTGAAAGAAAGTCATTGAAGTGGCAGAAGAATTAGGCTATAGGGCAGCTGCGCGCCAATTTGACGTCAATGAGTCAAACATAAGACTCTGGAAGAAGAAAAAAAATCAATTTCATACAGCGAAGGCTTCAGCAATATAGTCCTCTTCTCTTCTCTTCTTGACTGACAATGAATGTGATAGTTTAATACAATCAGCAAATAACAAAATGCTTATTTTGCGCAATGCTCTCGTATCAGACAAGGCTTGCTCGATCACCTGCTCGTTTGCTGTCTGTCACAATGTACCCTACACAAATCCGAAACATTTGTTGCGGCTCCGAGTCACGACGAGGGGCAAGTTTTGGTTTCCAAGGGTGTTTTTATTCCTCTTCAACGTCTCTCCCATACAGAGCCGCCTTTTTCACGTCTGCACGCCTCTTTCCCGTGCGCGCACGGAGCGCGGTGGTGCGTTTATGGGCAGTCGGAGAAATCAACGCCAACAAAAAAAATTACATCCAGCCTAGTTAAGACCATACCAAAGACTATAAAAATGGGACTCATTGCCTCCCTGCGTGTGTGACGATCATTGGGACTTAAAAAAAATAAAAATAAAGAAAAAAAAAGAAAAATTTCATTAAAAAAAATTCATAAAAATTGGGTGCGTATTATACATGGGTACAGGCTTTTTTCCAGCAACAGCATGCCATTTTTAGGGGGCGTATTATACATGGGGGCGCACTATACACGGAAAAAAACGGTAAATTAAAAAACTAGAATTCTCCATTTTATCTTTTTGATTTCAACTTCATACGCAACAAATTACTTCATAATCACAAAATAATAATCCATAGTCTTTTTGTTGTTTACGATCACTGTGAGTGGGCGGCGCGGACGCGTAGAAGTATGTAGAGTTAGTACGAAGTAGACAGCTCTCACCTAATCCATAGTCTTTTTGTTGTTTGCGATCACTGTGAGTGGGCGGCGCGGACGCGTAGTAGTGTGTAGAGTTAGTACAAAGTAGACAGCTCTCACCAGTAGTCTGTGTTTTTGTTTTGTTTTTTGCCTTTCCCTGTGCAGCGTCATTTGCAGTCTCTGATTTTAGCGTCCCCTTAGTCCTTGGTGTGTGGACATTTGAATGAGGAAGTGTCTGTGTCACGGATTATCTTGCAAACGGACACTTGTGTGTAGGGGTGTAACGATACATTGATACACATCGATTAATCGATATAATGCTCTACCATTTATTGGCATCGATACTAAACGTAAACATCGATTTATATCGCCGTGTTTGACCTCGGACATTAGACGCGACTTTATTTTGAAATCCAGTTCATTGTTGCTTGCTTCCTCTTTCCGGGAGCAGTACGCCCGGCGTTGTTGTGTTGTGGGCAGAGCAGGCACGTGAAAGGGGAATCGACAACTAGTACGCTGCTCCTGGGCTGGTGCTATAGCTAGTGTCCAAAAAGACGAGGAAATTTGCTCCCCTTTAGGCTTCAAGTAATTCGTTTGGAAGCACTTTGGATTCCAAAGAAAAGACGGCTCAACCGACAAGACACGTGCAGTTTGTAAATCCTGCCATGCGGTGATAAAATATTCAGGGAGCACAAATCTCGCCGCACATTTAAAGAAAAAACACGACATCAAAGTTCAATGTTAAAATAAGCACTTTGTATACTGCAATACTCTTGTAATTTCCTAAATAAAGAGTTTGCAGTACCTTGTTGATTTTGCCTATGAATTGTTATAAATCAGGATATTGTTCTATATTTTTTATTAAAAAAAAAAAAAAAAAAATCGATCGTAGAGCACTATATCGCGATATATCGTGAATGAATCGCAGCAGGCTTTAAGATATCGGCAAATATCGTATCGTAGCTCTTTGTATCGATATTATATCGTATCGTGACAAAACCCGTGATTTACACCCCTACTTGTGTGCGCTTGAACTGGGAAGGGACGGAGGAGACGCTCGCAACCGATCATGAGCACTGGCTCATGTGCGCGTTCCCGTTAGGACGAGTTTTATTTCTGTGGTTCGCTCTGGGGCGAGCAGGTCCCCGCGACAGTGCCAGCGGGCCATTTATTATTGATTTTATGACAGAATGCTTCGGGCCAGTTTAAGTTTGGCCTTTGGCCCGCGGGCCGGACTTTGGACGTACCTGCTCTACAGGACTGAAAGTAATGTTTTGGTACTGAGCACTTATTGCTGCAGTTAAAGGCCAAAACAAGGAAAACATATGACGAGTCAAAAGATGTTTATGGGAGACTAAATATTCATGAAGCTCATGGCTGAACCTGAACCCGTTAAAAAAAAAATACAAATACCGTTTTTTTCCGTATATAATGCGCCCCCATGTATAATACGCACCCTAAAAATGGCATGTTGATGCTGGAAAAAAGCCTGTACCCATGTATAATACGCACACAAAAGTCCCAATGATCGTCACACACGCAGGGAGGCAATGGGTCCCATTTTTATAGTCTTTGGTATGGTCTTAACAAGGCTGGATGTATTTTCTTTTGTTGGCGTTGATTTCTCCGACTGCCCGTAAAGGCACCACCGCGATCAGTGCGGACATGTGAAAAAGGCATGCGGACATGTGAAAAAGGCGGCTCTGTATGGGAGAGACGTTCAAGAGGAATAAAAACACCCTTGGAAACTAAAACTTGCCCCTCGTCGTGACTCGGAGCCGCAACAAATGTTCCGGATTTGTGTAGGGTACATTGTGACAGCAAACAAGCAGGTGATCGAGCAAGCGTCTGATACGAGACCATTGCATTCGTATGGAGCGTGTTTGAAGTGAACAGCAGAGACGAAAGGAACAAGGCAAAGTGTTGTGAAATAAAATATTACCTGTAATACGCATTTTGTTGTTTGCTGATTGTATTAAACTATCACATTCATCGCTCATTAGTAAATAGCTGACGTGTCTTGCGCATCCGTTCTGCACAGCTGACCCATAGTGCGCATGCGCAGTTATACTGCCTCGGTATGACGTCCGGTCCGCGATGGAGATTAAAAAACAAACAATATTTGACAATAACACACCATCAAGGATTGCACCATCGCATCAAACGATGTGTCGTCAATTATGAATTTTACTGACTAAGTGTGTTGGGCAGGATGGCTGAATGTGATGCGCGATTGACAACAAACAAGAAGAGAGGTGATTTCAAGTTTTATTTCGAGGGAGATTTGTCATGTCTCGTCCCCAGTTTTGCTATGTGTCTAGGTTGCCATAGTTTCTGTTCGCGTCGCCCCTCCCTTCCTGTGTCACCTCAATCAATGTAACGTGTTTTGTATTTAAGTCCTGTCTGCCCCTCGCTCACCGTCGGATGATGTCATGATGTCTGTTTGGTTTCTGTTCCTGTCTTTGGTAATGGTCTTTTTGTTCCACGTCTTTGTCGGTCAGTCCTGTTGTTGGTTTTGTTGTACCATGATTTTCTTAAAAATAATAATAATAATAATAAATTTAAAAAAAGATCTATTAAAAAAAAATTGTACCCATGTATAATGCGCACCCCAGATTTTAGGACAATAAATTAGTTAAATTTTGCGCATTATAAACGGAAAAAAGCGGTATACCATATTTAAATAAAAATACAAATCTATACATTAGGCTACAAGGATTTTTTTGTTTGTTTTAAAAGACTGCATTTGTAACAAAGAATGGAAGCTTGCACTTCTATTCAAGCAAAACAGGAACTAAAGATCCTGAACAACCGCAGAATGGCGAAACAAAGAGCAATGCCACCAAGAAAGAAATTTCAGATGAATGCAGGATTCCACTATAAAACATTTTTCACCTGAGCGCACAGAAAATGTGTGCAGCGGATAAAAAAAAAATCCGAACAGAAACGGTATTAGCACTTTTTCATATTCTCATATAAAAATATTGAAAATTTGTTTGGCATATGTTTAACGGAGTGTTGCGACAAAAAGCTGCAACGTGAATGAATACTCATGTCATGTAATCACTGTCACTGCTACGAGCAGACAGTTGCTGTTTGCTCTCAGAACAGATTGAGGAAAGGAGCCTCAATGCTGGGTAATGTCTCTGCACAACTGAAGAATATTACCACAACGTACACATGAAGTGTCGATGGTCACATGGCATGCGATTCACATGAATTCTAGCAACCCAAACTGCTACCATCACCAATGCATGAGATGCAAATTATGGCTGGCTCAATCAAACATACAAACGAGTTCCGGTTATGGCGGCCATGTGAGAAGACGTGTTTTTTCGCCGCTCCGCTATTTGTGCTAATTTCTGATGCAAAAAGTTTTCCTTAGCTGCAAAGTGTGATTCATTACCACTCCTAACTCTTTAAGATGCCTCCAAAAGCAATAAAAACTCTGCAGGATGCCAACGAAAAGACAAAACAATCCAAGCTAATGGACTACACTCTTCGTGACCAGGTAAAAGCTAAGGCTGGCGACAGCAGCAATACTGCGCAGCTAGCTGGGGCTACAGGCGCGGAGGGAAAAACTCAGGACAGTAAGGTGGATAAAATCCTTGATATTGTCACTACTATCAAGACAGACTTGGACAATATCCGTGAGGAGATAAAGGATTGTGTCAAAAGAGTCAACGAAGCCGAAACCCGCATTTCTAATGCGGAAGACGAAGTGGAGATCCTGCGGGCTAAAACATCTACTATGGAAGCGAAACAGAAAGTGCTCGAGGAAAAGATGCTGGACTTGGAATCGCGGTCCAGGCGCAACAACTTAAGACTCGCGTTTCTGCCAGAAGGATCTGAAGGGCGAGACCCCTGTAAGTTTTTGGAGAAATGGCTGCCGGAGACATTTGGTCGTGGAATTTATGCTACTCCCTTTATCATCGAGAGAGCCCACAGGATTGGCCCGAGACGAGATAACAACGAATTGCCCCGAGTTCTGATCATGAAATTCCTTAACTGTCGGGATAAGATGGCTACAGTTGCTGCGGCGAGAGCAAAAGGGAACATTCACTACGAGGGGCAACAATTACGCTTCTACCCTGATCTTGCCGCGGAGATACACCAGCAACGCAAACTGTTTGATCCTGTCCGAGAAGAGTTGCGCAAATTGGGACTGAGACATGGAATAGTGCACCCGGCAAAGCTACTGGTGACCCAAGATGGAAAGACTTTTGCTTTCAAGACGCCAGCGGAGGCTTGGAAATTCATACGTAAGACCCAGAATGGTGAAGAAGCGTAGGGTTGTAATTTATATCAGTATTTAAGTTTATAAGTAGTGTGTCATGGTTGGTTACTTATTTTAAGTTAAATGACTACTTTATCACTGCTCTACATTTAATACAACCAAAGGACAGCAGCTGGGATATACTAATACGAACAGAAGCGCATATAGCAGCGGTTTGCATATGTTTTTGGGACAAGAAGAAGGTTAGACTGCTCCTCACGCAGTGTGGATCAATCGCAGGCGATGACGGAGGCTGCATCAAGGGGGGAGGGGTGCCCACGGGCGCGGGGGTTGGGGTGTAATTTTGTTTTGGGGTGTTATACACGGGTTTGTTGTGTTCAATGTTATGCTTCTCTCAAAATCTTATTTATGTTTACTGGTAATTTGGCAACAACTGTTCACAAGAAGGTTGCGCTGATACTTTTGTTTTATGGCTAACTTTAGAGTGTTAACATGGCGCAAGGTGTAAATCTTAATTTTGTAACTTGGAACTGCAGGGGGCTCCAACGTTATAAAAAGGTTAAGCAGGTCATGAGCAAACTGAAAAATATGGATGCTAAAGTGGTGTTTTTACAAGAAACTCATCTAATGGAGGGCGATGAAAAAAGGATCAGAAGAAGGTGGCGGGGTAATATATATACATCTGCATTTACCTCTCGCGCAAGAGGAGTAATGATACTCATTCATGAAACTGTTCCATTCCAGGTAAACAATGTTATTAAAGATAAGAGGGGCCGATACTTAATAATTCAGGGGTCGCTATTAACAGAAAGCATAAATTTAGTAAATGTGTATGGTCCTAATATTGATGACTCTTCTTTCTATGAAGACTTGTTTCTTATGCTTCCATCTCTGTCGGGACATCATATAATAGCAGGGGACTACAATTGTACGTTAGAACCAGGGTGGGACCGCTCAACGGGAGTGGACCAGTCTCATAATAACTGTAGATCGACTATAAAGCAATTCATGAAGGACCTGAAATTAACAGATATTTGGAGAACACAGAATCCACAAAGTAAATCATATTCATGTTATTCTGCAACATTCCAAACATATTCACGTATAGACTATTATTTAATTTCAGCAGATTTGGTATCAAAAATTGAAAGTTGTGCATATGATAATATTGCTATATCAGATCATGCGCCTTGTAAGCTAGTTTATCGAGATGATGATATCACCTGTGATCCACCGAGATGGAGGTTTCAGCACAAGTGGTTACAAGATGAAGAATTCATACAATTTATAGGAAATCAAATTGATGAGTATTTTTTATTTAATGGGAATCAAACATCTGCAGGAGTCAGATGGGACGCTTTTAAAGCATTCCTCAGAGGACATATAATTAGTTATACTGGCCGAAAAGCTAAGAAAGCTAAACAAGAACTAAAACTCCTGGAAAATAATATCAAAAAAGCCCAGGAGAGAGTATTTCAGAACAACGATCCTGTGGCGGCAAAAGAACTTCTACTCCTGAGAGCAGAATATGAAAAACAATCCAGCCTTAAGGCTGCATCCAGTCTCTTACGGCTAAAGCAATCATTCTACGAACAAGGGGACAGGGCTGGAAGGCTATTAGCGTGGCAAATAAAGCAACTTGAATCGAAAACAGCAATTACTACTTTAGAAAATAGAGGTCAAACAATAGTTAACCCAAAAGAGATTAATGATGCGTTTAAAGAATACTATCAAAATTTGTACAACACAGAAACAAACTGTAATATTCAGACCATGGATGAAGTCTTGGATAGGTTAAATGTTCCGACTATCTCAGATGAACAAAAAAATGAACTGGAATTAGAAATAACAAAAGAAGATATTGCAAGTGCCATTGACGCAATGAAGTTAGGTAAACGAGCGGGCCCGGATGGCATTCCTATTGATATCTACAGGAAATTTAAAGATAAACTGCTGGCGCCCTTGTTAGATATGATAACGGAAGCATTTGAAAGAAATTGCCTCCCGCTGTCCTTGAATGAAGCGTCAATAGTTCTACTGCCAAAACCCGGTAAACCTCCGACGAAATGTGAAAACCTGAGACCTATCAGTCTTTTAAACTCTGACCTCAAGATAATCTGTAAAATATTGGCAAGGCGGCTTCAGACTATCCTCCCTACGGTAATAAGTAACGATCAAAATGGGTTCATAAGTGGAAGACAAGGCTTTCACAATGTGAGGAGGGTTATAAATGTTCTGCATTACAAGAAAGAGGAAAAAGACTGTGCACTCCTTTCTCTTGACGCAGAAAAGGCCTTCGATAGGGTGGAATGGCCCTATGTTTTTAATATTTTGGATAGATTTGGCCTTGGAAGCAATTTTACAAAGTGGATAAAAATACTTTACAGAAATCCAACAGCAGAAATTTTAACTAACAGGCATTTTTCAAGACCAATTCAAATAAAAAGAGGCTGTCGTCAGGGCTGCCCTCTGTCTCCCCTGCTTTTCTCCTTAGCGATAGAGCCTTTTGCAACGGCAATACGCTCTCAGCCGCAAATATCAGGAATAAAAATAGGCCAGCATGAACATAAGATCGCACTGTTTGCCGATGACGTCATACTATTTCTATCAAAACTTACGTCCTCAATCCCGGCAGTTTTGGAAGTGATAAAATTATTTGGGACTATCTCAGGATATAAAGTAAATGAAACAAAGTCTTCAATGTTACTGTTAAACACAATAGAAAGAAAGCATCCCAACGCCCAAATTACAGCTTACAGATTCAAAATGATAGACCAATTCGAATATCTGGGAATTCTAATATTACCGAACACAGAAAAAATGGTTGAGGCTAATTATGGCAGGCTTAAAGAAGAAATCAGAACATCTGTGGACCGATGGAAGTCATTGCCTCTATCGATTATGGGAAGAATAAGTACTTTAAAAATGATTATATTGCCAAAATTGTTATACTTATTTCAAAATATTGCTTTGCCCCCTCCCACTGACTTGTTTACCTGGATAAGAAAAATTATTTTGAGTTTGATATGGAACAATGGAAGATCAAGGATTCGTCTCTCTCTTTTATACATGCCATTCGATGGGGGAGGGTTAAGATGTCCCAATTTCTTGTGGTACTACTGGGCTGCGCAACTGCGCTCCATGACTTTCTATTTCAATAACGATAACAATAACCCGCATTGGGTGGAAATGGAAGGTCAAAATTTAAAATTACCCCTGCACACGTTTTTTTATTCTGACACAAAAAAACAATTATTAAAACAAATAACAAATCCTTTTTTGAAACACATGGTGCAAGTATGGTATGATGTTAGAAAGTATCTCAGAGATACACAAACATTATCGCAACTAAGTCCGATATGGGGTAACCAGTTGTTTACTCCTGGGAGAGCAGATGCCACTTTCAAAATATGGGCGACTAAGGGGCTGGGGACAGTTGGGAATCTCTACCCTCCACAGTCTGATGACTTTATGACCTTTGGAGAACTCGAGGTTGAGTTCAATCTTGACAAAAAACACTACTTTAAATACCTGCAACTGAGAAGTTTTGTAAAAGGGTATCAAAGTGACCTACGACGGATCCCATTAACACGGCTGGAAAACTTGCTGTTGAAGAATAAATTACGAAAAGGCATAATCTCAGAATTTTACATCCTACTACAAACAAATTCAAATGAAAATTCAAGAAGTAAATTATTATCCTGGAACAATGATCTAAATACTAAAATCAGTGAGCAAGAATGGGGAAGAGTTTGCAAAAAATCACAAGAAATATCTATTAATAGCCGTCTAAGAATAATACAATTTAAATGGTTACAGCGAGTGTACACGACACCTGTTAAATTGAATAAATACAATAAGGATATTCCGGATATCTGTGTAAAGTGTGGCTTAAAAGGAACGTTAATACATTGTATGTGGGAATGCAGTCAGATAAAACGTTTTTGGTTAGAAGTAAAGGATCAAATAGAGAAAATAATATCAAAAGAGCTTACTTTGGAGCCCTCGCTGTTTATACTGGCTCTATATCCAAAGAAACACAACTTCAGTAGAACAGACTCAATTTTTATTGATATAAGCTCGTTAATGGCCAAAAGGTGTATTGCTCTGACCTGGAAAAATGTTACTGGACCGAGCACCTCCCAGTGGCTAAAACAGATGCTCTCTTGTCTTCCATTGGAAAGAATAACATATATACGTAAAGCCAAACAACATTTGTTTGAAGGGATTTGGAGGCCTTTTATTGATTTCGTAAAAGACTTGGACTTTTCTGATAACCTTGTTGACTTTTGAGCCCCTGCAGGAAACACTCATTTTGCCAGTTGCAATATTACAAATAAAGAGAAGCTGTTTTGTTTTGTTCTTTTAAGTTAATTTGAACATATAATAGACAAAATGTTTGGGATACATGCTTTGCTCATTCTAGATTTTGCTACTTCATTATTTCATTATTTGTTTTTTTTGTAAAGAAATACCATGTAAGACGTATTTTGTGAAATTGTTTATGAATGTTGTACATGGAAAAAATGTGAATAAAAAGTGTATTGGAAAAAAAAAAAACATACAAACAAACGCCATCTGTACTTGTTTACATTTTACAAATAATGAGTTAAGGTGGTGGTATCTCAGCACACGGCAAAGGCTTGGGAATGTAACGAACGTTTTATTGTAAGGTGATGAGAAAAACTGTGACCGTTGAAACTGTTTGTGAATATATGGCGAATGCAACATTTAACAAACCTTGACATAAACCAAAATTTGCTATGTGCGCAAACACTCGCAAACATTCACCGCACGGTATTTTGAGGTCGAAAACTGCTGAATTCCATGTATTTTTAGCAACAATATGTTTTTTAAGGCAGCTCGTAAGCACTATCTTAAAGGCAAATATATACTACCGTTCAAAAGTTTGGGGTCGTGTTTACCATGACATAATTGACATAATTGCACAATCACATAAGTACAAGAGTTTTCAAGGGCTTTGTAATCATTCATTAGCCTTCTAGCACAATTAGCAAACTCAATGGACCATTAGAACACTGGAGGGTTGTTTGCTATAAAGAGACTTTTGCACGCCTATGTAGATTTTGCATTAAAAAACAAATGTTTGCAGCTAGAATTGTCAATGATCACATTAACAATGTAAAGAGTGTATTCCTGATTAGTTTAATGTTATCCTTATTGAAAAATAGCAATTTTATTTTAAAAATAAGGCCATTTCTGACTGACCCCAAACTTTTGAACTGTAGTGTACATACTTGCAAAGCAGTCTGCCTCACGTGAAAATCCCTTGTGAAAATCTGTATCACGCATTATGTGAAAGCTGTGCTACAGACAGTACTACGCTCGTTTTAAATATAGACACTAAGAACATACTGTTGTGTTTGTTGTTTTTCCAAACGTGCTTACGCGGCAAAGCAAAAGAAAAGCCAAGTTCTCACTCACATTCTGCCATAAAGTCTGGGTGCATTCACAGTAGGAAATTTCAAAATGTACACTGAACTCATTTGAACCAAAAAGCAATGAGTATGTCAGGAGATACATATTTTCACGGCAGTAACAAACATGCATGCAGGCAGGCACGCAGGTGTTTTAGTCAGTCAATCCATTGATATACATATATGTCCAACACACACACACACAAACAGACAGTTAAAAAAAAAAAAACTGTATGTTTTGTCTCATCTGTTTGTTTACAAACAGTGGCGGTTCGGTTCTACACTGAATTACGCCCTGGGCGAGACTACTTTCAAGCAAGGTTTTTACCTTCTAATTTAATAAAATCTAATTTCATTACACACTGATGTTTTTTAATAGAATGTCAGGAAGTGAGAATTACACGATTCTTGCTATTGCAATCACAACAGGAAACACTTTTTAAAGTGCACAAAGACAATGGGTAAATTCTGAACATTACAGTTAACAGTGTGTATATACTATACATAAAATTGGCAGAAAACAGCAATAATTAAGAAAAATTAAGAGTGATGGCTTTGACCTTTTTCTGTATTCTAAAGGGAAATGTACTTTCGGCAGTTTGCAAACACATTTGATTAAGGCTCCGTTAGACACATATAATCATATCAATATAATTTCTAGTAGTAGTGTGGTCGCTTAATAAGTGGAAAGGAATGTGCAGGCTACATGAATTTGTTTTCTTCAAAGTATTGTGGAACAGGATGTCCAGAAAGGGAGGATATCTCAAGGCCGATGGGGAACGCGAAAAACAACTCGTCATTGTGGTCCAGACACCTGTGCTGAGCAGGGGAAAAACCCAAACGAGGAGGAGATGACCATCGACCAATCACCACACAATCTTCTGCATGTTTGAATATTCATATTGTGTTTCTTTAAAACTGGGCAACCCGGAAGAATGTGTCGTCTTTTCTGGTCACGAAGGCACACGAGTTTTTGTGTTAAGGACCCAAGACCCAGGCGCCTGTATTAGCTTGCTTTGTCAAGATTAAACAATTGGTAAATTCGGTCTGATTGATCTACTGGTCTTCTCTTTGACAGAATGAACTCGCAAAATTGTTAGGTGCGCCAGTGTGTGGATTAGAACATAGCAATTCTTGTGTTAAGTGTTGATCACAATTTGGAGTCAGATCAATAGCTAAAATCCGTATCCTAACACTTCTCATTTATTTGCCACGCGGCAAAAGCAATTGTCAACAGTTTTCCCATCCCCCAACACTGTGACTCACTCTGAGGTGAACAGACTTAACCAATTTCACGTAATCTGGGGGTGACGTTATATCTTTGTATCACCCATTTGACACAATTTCAAAAATGAACGGAAAGTTTAGGCCTGTATTTACATTATACATTACGTGTGTTTTGGGGAAGAAATTGAGGTGTGATTGACTTTAGCCCACTAATATTGTTTTCATCACCACTTGTCCTCACAGGTGAATTGTCCCCCGCACGCCCCCTTCCCTGGCATTTCCACTTGTCACTCAGTCTATGTGCACAACTTTTTAGCAAACATGGGGACCCGGTCTGCAGCTAAAGTCGGCGCTAAATTGCCAATCCCACACACAGTGATAAACACAGTGCTAAAACCATTAAGCGGCGCAATTTTCATTTTGGGGGGGCACAAAACACATAAAAAAATGCTGCCCTGGGCAGCACGCCCATGTTGCCCATGCCAAAAACCGCTACTGTTTACATAGACAAGGCATGTTCCATTATTAGCCATTCTTCTTGTGAACCAGAAAGTAGGTCCACAATGACAAATTTTCTTATAAACAGAATAATGTATTTGCTGTCAAATGCCACATTTGATATAACCTCATCTTTACACAGGTGTTTTAAGGGCCATATAAATAACTATAATAACTTGACTTGGCTTGACACATTCACGATCAGTATATTTCAATGACAGCAAGTTTACATTTGGTTAATATAACTTTTATAGTTTTGGTCGCACAATGTTGATTGTATCCATCGATGTTTTTATGCTACATTTGGATTGGCAAATAACCAATGATTTCTATCCACACTTGAAAGAGGCCTTATTCTGATTTCTTTCCCCTCTTCGTTTTGCATTGATTCCCTGACAATCTCAATTGCCACTTGAGTCTTGTTGTGGAAATGTAGCCTTATTTATATGTAACTATACATTTCATTAAGCAACATGCTATTTGTAATCATACCTGAAAGTGCGCAGAACTGTAGAGTCTTTTCAGGGAATCCCTGAAAGTTAAGGTTTCAAGATACTGCCCAGTGGCAGGACCCAGTTCATCACTGTCTGTGTGCAATTCGTCATCCTCCCACTGGCCAGGCTGCTCATCTCCCACTGTGGTGAAATATCTCAAATACTGAGCCATGATAATCTCTCAGAGGGACCACAGCTAGACGGAAGACACTGCAGGTAAAATGCATTATATATTGTACCTCCCAAAGGCTCTCATACTGTTTGGTGAGTCATTGTTTCACCATACTAGACAATCGGAGTTTACTTCTCTCTTTTTTATCTTGCAATATGTTATTGAGAAAGTAATACACTGAAAGAAGCTGAAAGCATTTAACCCTATGAAGCCAACCGTTTGTATCGCCTTTGCGAAAACAAAGGAAATATTTACGGAGAGCAACAACCGCTACTTTAGACTTTTAAAGATACACACAAGTTGAGAAAAAAGTGCTACTGTTGGTCAACAAGTAAGCATAAATAAAGACTCGCGTAAAACGCAATGCGTGTACGTCTAGAATTGCGTCGAAATCCAAGGGCACATTACATTTGATCAAGAAGCAGATGTCTGATTGTTTTGTCAGGTCTATGTAGTTTTCAGTCAATTCACGGTTATTTTGGGGGGAGTTATTTAAAAGGGACTGAAATTTCCCCTCCAGTATCGCTCCCGTCATTTGTTTTGGACGTCATCTGATTTGCGTAACTAACACACGTTGTAGTTTCGCATGAGGGTTTCAACGGTTAACAAAATTTTGCTCACCCTGTCTGTCCTCACCGCCGATGAATTTATGGACGTCGCTTTGCGAAGAAAACAACCCCTATAAACGGAAATCCGCCAGTCAGAAAGTCAGCCTTCCCTGACAAAGTAATGTATCTGTATCCGTTTACTTTCACTGCTTCCTCTCGACAAATCCGCGCAGCAATGCATAATTCTGAAGAAGAGATATAACCTTTGAAAATGATCACGCGCGATTGAGTGTCAGTGCTATGAATTTTGGTTTTGAGTCTTAATACTAGTAATTGATTTTAGTGAGTCGGTCCACTGATGTAGTATATGTGCAACACACACAAACACACATACACAGACATATGAATACTCGCACGCACGCACACACGCATGTGAATACATATACACATACGCACACACACACATATACATACATATACCCCTCGTTATTGCGGATAATTGGTTCCAAGACCACTCGCGATATGTGAAAATCGTAAGTAGTAGTGTCACTTTTTTTAACATGCGTGCATTGTTTGTGTATCAATAATACTCAAACCATATAAGTGCATATGTTATCATTAGAACATTAAATAATAGTTTCAAACATGTAAATACTATATTAATATGTAGTATAAATGCCGTACAGAAAATAATGTATAAATAACATAAATATAATAAATATGATACGTGTGTGTGTGTGTGTGCGTGTGCGTGTGTGCGTGTGTGCGTGCGTGTTTTCCATCAGCACACATGGCATGTGATGCGTCAGTGCAGTAGTGTTGGAGTAGTAGTGCCTGTAGTTTGTGCATGCTGCATGCTGCCTCTGCTTGCCACTTCTCTGCTTTCAGCTACCGCCACCATTCGTCCTCTGTTTCCGGGGGTGAAAAGAGGAGCCGAGTGCATAAGCCTCCTCAGCCGGTACACAGCCTCTCCATTGCCAAGACTTGCACACGCCTCCTTGTGGCCACACACGGCAACTGGCACCCTGCGATCCCAGGCTAAGTTGTGCAGGATCTCGGAGCAGCAGTGGGCCCCAGAGATGTGGCATGTAGGCCCACCGGTGTGTGGACATGCCCGACTGCCCATCAACCACTGTCCCGGCTGTGGGTAAACAGCTCCAGCTAAGGGTAAATAGTGAAGACCTCAGCGGTGGACCAGCCGGAGAATGATGGCATACCAAAGGGGAGGCGTCACAACGGCTGGGAAGGTGGATGAAGGCTGCAGCAGAAAAGGGTTACCAGTTGTCTTGGTCTCCATGCCACTGGATTCTGACCTCGATCTGTCAAGGACAGTGTGGTGACTGTCTGTGCACCAGTCTCCTCACTTTAAACAAAGTCACGCACAGGCGTCTTTTTCAGGGAATCCACCTTACATCCCGGATTAAAGTCCTGTGGCGACCAGTTAGTGGCAACGGGGGCAGGATTGTGAAGTCTGGAAGCCCCTAGTCACAAGCTGGCACATCAGGCGGTGGATATTAGATGATCGTTGGGCTCTTGGACCGAGCCAGAAAGAGCTCTTTGGTAGCTGCATTCACGACTGAGCAGCCCTTTTTAGGATCCACTCTGCTCAATCCTAAAAAAGGTGCCCTAAACATAGTGTTGGATTTGGTCCATAATTTAGGGAGCGCGCTATCTGCGCCTCACGGCAAAAGCCATTGCCAATCACCTGTTATCCAATGTACTCACTGCGTGCTCGTTTAATTTCTTCAGATGTAGGAAAATGCTAAGACACTGAAGCAGAAATTAGACTTACACAGGTTGGTTGAGTTCAATCACAATTCTTGTTAAGAAAGCTCTGTTTTCAGGAAAGTACAATACAGCGCTGGGCCCTTCAAGAGCAGAAAGTCTCCATTCAGAAAAGGCAACGTTCAAGGTTCTTTGGTCAGCTTATATTCAGTTGCACATGCCGGTATGGGCCGAGTTTGATGGGTGATGAGTCTTTGGGGTGGGGCAAGTTCGCATTAGAGTTTGATTCCATGGGAGTGGGTGCCATCCCGTCTTTCGGCCTTGGCGATCATCTTTGTCTGAGTCCTTGGCTGTCTCCCTCTGGCACCTGCTGGTTTTATCTCCAAGTGACCTTCCTGTAAACATTCTGCTCCATT
This sequence comes from Syngnathus typhle, assembly GCF_033458585.1. Classification (NCBI taxonomy): domain Eukaryota; kingdom Metazoa; phylum Chordata; class Actinopteri; order Syngnathiformes; family Syngnathidae; genus Syngnathus; species Syngnathus typhle. Next base: position 2,199,044 of record NC_083738.1, on the reverse strand, counting down.
CTTACACCTACACTGTCGCACCTCATCCATTCGTCATTCTTTCAATTTTGTCATTTTGTATGAAATTATGTGAGCTTTTTGGCTGACATCATTAATCTATTACCGTTCCCTCACTATGCAAAGTTTGTTCTTTTGATACTCCATGTCTTTGCTCGCATCATTATATTCTTAGTTTAATCATGCTTCCCACCGTATCTTTTCTTTGTTAGGCAAAATATTTCCCTCTGTGCAGAGCGTTCAGTAGTAATCGAAAAGCTGGTGTCTCGCATTAGGCGACATATGACGTTTAGTCAAAACACAAGATATAATCAAGTACTGAACGGTCAAGACGACTCTGGCCGTGTTCATGATTTAGAGAAAAAGCATCAGGCATGCATTACACAGTTCCTTAAGGGTCATTAAGCTATTTAGGCAATATATCAAAAAACATTTGTTATTTCAAAGTGCTCAGAAATATATATCAGATCATCAAAAATGTCTAGTTATGTATTCTTTATTAATTTGGTGTGTAAGTATAATTATATGCTTAAAATGTTTCTTTTATTGATTTAATATGTGAATATACTTTTCTGTTTATGTACTTTATTCAATAAGGTTTGAGCATATCTGTTAGGGTGGTGCTCACTCTAACTTATTTTGCAGGAACCACACAGGAGTCAAGCAAGTCATTTTAGACACCTGCAGGCGGAGAGTTCACTCGTCGCTGTGCTTACAGCGATGGTCGAATGAAGTCTGACTCAGGCCTCGTCAGGTGCTTATTTATTAAGAGAAACAGAGTGAGGTTGAAAGTGGGGGTGTGGGAATACACAGGTTGGGGTGAAGCAGCCGGTCCCCTGCTGATCAAAGCATAGCAGGGGGCCTTTTACGACTTTCTGTAAACAACGCAACTTTGATTGCTTCCTCTGCGTCTAGTCAATCAGTTGAAAGGTTCTTAGCACTTTGGTAAACTAATTTTGTCTAGACAGGACAAACTAGTTAAATTATTACAGGTTACATTCCAACATAATCATACGATAAAGATATTCTGCAAACCCTAACATATCCCTCCTGTTTTATCATATGATTATGTCAACCTCGATCAATCAAACATAAGTAAGAAAATACAATGAAAGCAATAACTTCCAGTGAAGATGAGGTTTTTCCTCAATTCTCCAGTTCAAATTGTGTGTGTAATTTAAAAAACCTGCGGCCAGATTAAATGCAGGAAAAGAGTTACACGGTCCCTCTGCCTTAGGCGACCAGAATGTTATCAATCAAGATAAAAATTGCTCGCGATTGTCCAGTCGTTGGGGGCTTGGCACGCCCACTGGTGGAGGGTGAGCACGATTCTCACCCCCTTCGCAGATCTGCTCCGTCCGGGGAGAATTTGGGAATGTCTGCTGCGTGGTCGTTGTCTTCAGTGGCTCAGGGTGCACTACCTGGCCACCAAGGGGGAAGAGGATTATTCTGCCTCTGTATGAACTGGGGGCGGGGACTGTCGATGGCTGATCTGGTTCCTTGCAGGAACCCTTCACTGGGGCGCACTGGGACAGATGATACCACGATACTCCTTTGCCGGCCAGCCGGACGGCATGTGAGATGCGCTCCACCAATTTATAGGGTCCAGTCGACGCAGGCTCCGTCCCCCTCCTTCTTGGGACCTTCAGCCAGAATGTTGGGGTGATCTGGACCTCGGTCTTTGCCTCCGTATCCGCAGTAGTTTGCTGACCAAATCGCGATCTGGATCCGCCACCGAAAGAACAGCAGCACGTCCGGAAAACAGCAAAAAACAGCACCTTTTCTGCAACCTTTGCATTAGTCATTTGAGATGTTTCTTCTGCTCCTCTCATCACTGTTTTGGTTGCCCTGGTTACAGAGGCGTTGCTACACCAAAGGGAGGGAAGATTGTGTCTGTAGCAACGTTGATTAGCTAAGGAATGTAGTGTGGTGTGAACTAGCACTTCATTGTCGGCCCGTGACCCCCGCAGAGTTGGTCCATCTGTTCTTCTCCAGTTGTTGGCCGAGTAGTCCGTGAGTGAGATCAGATAACTTCAATTGCCGCTTTCCTGTGGAACAATGCAACTAAACCTTTGCTAGACTTTATCTACTTAGTAAATTAACACTCAATACCAATAAGTAACTTGTCCTAAACACTAAAACAAATGTTAAATAAATGTAAGGTAACTGGTATGCAGTTCCTTAAACAAACATTGAGTAAATATAAGATAACTTGTACGCAACTACTCCAAACTGTGTTTAACACTTAACAAAGAAAAACAGTTCTGATCAACAACAATCTATGAACCAAACCTACAGTTAACTAAAAGGAATGGAGTTTCCTTCAACCAAATAAGAACATTTTGCCTATGCAAATAAGCTCTGCTCATTGTTAGTGAAGACCTCTTACAGGGATCAAAAGACATCCCTGTCACTAAAGAGGAAGAACGTAGATAAAAGGAAAGCCATAAACTCGTAAAGACAAGGCCTACAGGTCTGGCAGGCCAAGGCTTCACTTAAATTATTCCAACATTTCCCTCCTGTTTATCACACATTTGCTAAATTTTTACATTACCAAAAACAACCACTTCTCTTGATTTTCAGTTGTCGGATCACAAGTATGCGCACAAATATTTCCACCAAAGAGGATAAATGTTGCGACATCATTATTCGGAAACACACAGATCTGGGAAAAAGTCTGTAAACTCAAGTGCAAAAATTGCATCACCATCATCGTTATCATCAACATGCTGCCGTTCAGACATTAGGCATACCCGGGCCATCTCGTCGTCCATGGGCGAGATTGCTGTAGTGATAAGACGATTAAACAGAGCACGTAGACATGGAATACAACAACATCCACACAAGGTGAGTATAGCAGTAATTGAGGACACAAGGGCTTTATACTTCCCAAAAGCAGTCATCCACTTGTTGTGCTCTTTCATCCTCCTGTTGAGGGATTGCAAGCTTGCAATCACCTTCGTCAGGCTCCCATCAGGGGCGGTGTCATTCTGGATGAAGGTGCAGCATTGTTCCCTGAACATTGCGCAGACCCTTCCTTTCCCAGACAACAACATAACAAGAGCATTGCGGTTCTGGATTGACATTAGGGAAGGCGTGGCTAGCTGTTCGTGCACTGCCTCAAGTCCCGCTTGTGTCCGTTTGCCCAATTTCTGCATGTTGCAATGGATGTAATTTATCCTGTCAACGTTCTTGTTCATCGTCCACCAGCAGCAAATGGAGGACTCCCATCCCGCTTCAATTTGGTCAATTCATTCTTATTAATCAGGAACTCCTCTGGGGACTCTAATTGCATCAATTTCAGTCAGATCATCGTCGCCTCTCAAATTTTAAAGACATTATGTTTTTGTTTTTTCCAGCTTTTTCCCAGATCTTGGCATGTACATATATAATTTTGGTTGACTACATTCTCTAAAAGCAATGGTTTCTTTTCTTTTTCTTCCATTCAACGGATATTATATAGAACACTCTGTCGCACATTTCACAATCAGTAAACAAACTATCCACATTCATTTTCGAGATATTGATTCCATTCTTTAACATCTACAGCAGTTGTTGACAAACTATTATTTCTTTACATAACCCTTCTGCCACTGTTAAGGCATTCAATGTTTATTTTGAAGCCAATTCAATCCATTTTTAGAATGCATCTATTATGACCAGGCATTATAACCCTGTGGATTGTGTTAAGCACATGTTAAACAAGCTCTAAAAAATTTTTCATAAACGTTTTGAATATGAATCAAATTCACATGTTGTATAAAGCTGACTGAACTGCCCTTCTATCCACCCTGTTGAGCCAGGTGTCAACGGCACGTGACAACACCATGGCTCAATACAGCTGCCCATTTGTATCGTTTCCTTTCCTTTCTCAACGTAACAACCCAATCCACCAATCGAATAAAAAAAATAAACAAAATAAACAAAATAACTGCTGGTAAAATAATATAATAGTTAACTGTTGTAGTTTCATAACTTTAACTAACTCAATCGCTCTCTTATTCTCAAATTTTAAATTTAGCTTTGAAATGTCGGTATTTCATAATTGTAAATCATTCAATTCCAGAAAGCAAGTTCTTTCCATCTCTCAAATTTTGTTTAATGAAAGCTAGGCATTAAAGGAGCGTGGACCAGTTTCTGCCCATAAACAAATTGCTCGCTTTTTTATTTTTCCTTCCTATCTTAACAAAATCGGTTTTGTTTTGCGGTGCAAATCAGATAGACTACAGATAAATAAATTCTTTAGTGCACCTATATTAGCGAGTTTCATCCTTTTAACACAAAACACAACACACAGACAACACAAAAACAGCAGAGACACAGCTCACAAACAATACCAACAAACAACGCTGCGCAAACGCCATCCCCTTTTTTGACGTTTTGGTAGTACTTTTATCCTTTGTGCAATTATTGTGACACCTTCCCTAAGCATCACCCTGCTTCAATATCATTTGCCACCACGCACTCAGCACACCCCTGGAGTGGGTACGACCCTACTCCGCGCGCAGCCACAGCAAGGGAAGCAAGAGGGGGGGGGGGGGGCGGCATTTTCATACTGATTTATCCCAGCCTGGCCAGTACTGGGACAAACCAATGACGTCGTCCCCCATCCCCCGCCAACCCAGCAAACAGCTACCCGCAGAGTCCAGAGCCCCACACCTACATCAGTCTCCCCCACAATCAAAGTACAATATCAATCACACCCTTTTCACACCACAATACCACACTCCCCCCTCCACAGTCCGGTCTAAGTGGAGACAATGGAAAGCAGGAAGGCACAGGTGAGACACCGTAGGAGCAAGCTCCAGCAGTCCTCCCACTAACCAATTACAACAAACAACAAAAGCACAAATCACTTATGTCTGTTTGGGAGGATCACAACAGCCAAACGTTACAAATGACAAACCACAAGACGCAGGTCTTGGAACCACATTGACAACCGCCAAACGCAAATGCCGGGTCAAGGACTGTTCTTTGTCTGTTCTTTGCAACTCTTGTCAAAAGCAACCTTTATTTTTCTTTTGTTTGTATTTGGGGTTTTGTTTTTCCTTCTTTCCTTTCTAGCATCTAACATACTCAAAGTCGCTCAACTCATTTTCCATAGTATTCTCCAACAACTTCAACCATTCAACCTGTATTTTCCCTTCAGTCGGGCATTCAGTCATCAATGCTTATTTGCATCTCACACAGTGCCTTTCTCAATCGTCACAACGCAAGCAGTGTCTGCTCCCACCAAGTGTTTCCTCACCCAGTTGCCTAAGTAACAGTGAGGAGCACATTTCTAAGATGTTGCTGATAAGCACTCTCAGCTGCATCATCGAATGGGATGCCACTGTACACCCAGAATTCTTTTCCAAATCTTAATTAAATGGTGGTTTCATCACTTTTTATCTTTCCATTTTTTGTCTCTTGAATTTGTTCTCTTCTCTCTTGCGAAGCTTTCAACCACATTCTAGCACAATTCAACTCTCTCTCTTTCCTTTTCTTTTTCTGTCCCTTTGTCATCCTATCTACACTCTCCTCCAAAACATCAACCACTATCTTCCACACTTCAACTTTCAACTTCCCTTCTACACCATACTTTTTCTTCCACTTCGGCATGTATTGCATACAATTAAGACATTTACTCGCCATGAACTTCTCATCTTCTTCAAGAGCTAGAGATCTACCGTTCTTATTTCCCATCTTAATTTGGTATTTTAGGTTTATACAATTTTTAAAAAAAAAATTCCTTTCTTTGAGGATGCAGGTTTAAATTGACCTTCCACCAAATTCTCTTTGCAGTCAATTTATCCTACCAGTCGCACTCTCTCAACCACACAACATTCATGCAAACAGCTTGGAACAACGGACAAAAAAAAAGAATCTACGCCCTTCTTCACTGGTCACTGGGGAGAAAAGTGGTGTGTTGATGTTGCATGTCCATCCGCCAAATAGTGCCGTAAAATTTACACAAAGATGAGACAGAACGAGATCAAGACTGACAATACTGAAAGGAAGCTTTTATACACAAACCGTCATTATGGGGGGCCTATATATGATTTTTTTCGTGATTTTTGTGACGACTTGATCACTTTTATACACTCGTAAAAAGGCTGTAGACTGCTGTTGTGCAGGACCGCTTTGCTGGGCGGAGGCAGATGCGTAGCCAGGAATTTTTCCAGTAGCGGCGCACGCCCACAGGAAAAAAAATCGAACATCACCCACGCCGTTCGCTGATCGCTAAAACAACATCCGGGTCCGGGAGGCAAACGGTGAATGGATAACATCGCGCACATAGAATAGCGCAAGCACATTCGCGCAAGACCGAAAAAAAAAAAAAACGGCATGAAAATGAAGAATCGAGAAAGCTCGATTTTTTTAACCGGGGCGCAGGGAGTCCTAACCGGGGCGCCGCCCTGGCTCGCCCCACCTTGGCTAAGCCTCTGGGTGGAGGGATACGACATGGTCACTGGGGAGAAAAGTGGTGTGTTGATCGCATGTCCAACTGCCAGGCAAATAGTGCCAACATGATAATGACAAATTGACTCCTACAGTACTAAAACCAGAGACCAAAGACCACATTTTCAACAATGAACATTGTGTGCGTTGTCTCACACAGACAAACTACGTTTTTTCACTTACTATGTGTGGCGGGACAGACCATTCGTTTTAGTTTGTAGTTTTCAGGAGACAAGATTTCAATAACGTCACTGAGGCATTTTTTAATGAACTCCTCTTCATTGTATGGCTTTTGTACCTATTCTTCTGCCTGACTTTTCAAAGTGTCCAAACTTGTGCTTGCGAAATTCAGTCCCTTTTGCAAAGTCCTTATCGATATTGGCATGAAGTGAGCTGAAGTGGCACTGAACATTTGAAGCTTTTAAATGCGCTAATGACGTCCGACATATCAGGCAGAATGGCTTGCCATTGCGTTCAACAAAAAAAAACTTTAATGCTGTTAAAAACGTCCTGTGTTCATCGTCACATATTCGTTTAGCTGTGCATTTTTTCCTTGCCATTTAGGCCGGGTTGGCCACCCCTGGCTTAGCGTCTTGTCAGCTTTTCTGGACCTACGTAATGGACCCCCGTAGTCACAGTCGCCATTCATTAAAAAGCCAGCAAAACCAATCGCTCTGCCCTGTGTTCATCGTCATATATTCGTTTAGCTGTGCATTTTTTCCTTGCCATTCTGAGAGCGAAATTGACACTCCTTAAATGGGTTTGTCCCTCCTCCTTTGCGGGATTTCACCTCACGCGCATGCGCGTTTGACCAAAATACCATATTGAACTCAAGCGAAGCAAATACGCACGAAAAATAAACACAAATGTTGATGTGAACGTAAAAGAGCCGCATGAAACCAGCCAAAGAGCCGCATGCAATACTATATCAATACTAACCCCATCCAGCTTTATCTCTAGTTTCACCTGCCGCTGACCATCGACGGTGTTGTGGTGGAGAGAGTGAGCAGCGCCAGGTTCCTGGGGGTGCACATCAGTCAGGATCTCTCCTGGTCCACCAACACCGCATCACTGGCGAAGAAGGCCCAGCGCCGCCTGTACTTCCTGCAGAAACTCAGGCGAGCGAGCGCTCCTCCGGCCGTCATGACTACATTTTACCGTGGCACCATTGAGAGCGTCCTCTCCAGCTGTATTGCTGTTTGGGGTGGCGGCTGCACTGACTACAACTTGAAGGCCCTGCAGCGCATAGTGAACACGGCTGGTAAGATTATTGGTACTTCACTCCCCTCCTTGAAAGACATTTACATCTCCCATCTCACCCGCAAGGCGACCACGATTGTGAGTAATGCGAGTCACCCCGCTCACTCTTTGTTTGAGCTTCTGCCCTCTGGGAAGAGGTATAGGAGCCTGCGCTCCCGCACCACCAGACTCAACAACAGCTTAATGCTCCAGGCTGTTAGGATCCTGAACTCGCTTCCCCTTTCTGCGTAGCGTCCTGTACTTTTGCGCTACGCTTACTGTCTGCTGTATGCACACTGGCTCCGTTTTGCTCCTCTTATTTATTGTGTTATCTGTTTATTAATTATTTATTCATCATTCTTATTTATTGTTTGTGCCTTCTTGTTTTTATATTGTGTCGTTTACTTGTATGTCTATCGTGTAATATGTCTCGTCACCGTGGGATAGAGAAAACGGTTTCTTTGTGTGTCTTGCTTGACGTGAAGAGATTGACAATAAAGCTGACTTTGACTTTTGACTTTGGCTTTGGCCATAGAAAGAGTCCTGCTTTGGCCATGGGAAGAGTCCTGCTTTGGCCATGGGAAGAGTCCTGCTTTGCCCTGGCTGAGGGTCCTGTTCTGGAAGATATGAGACATATACACCTTTAAGACATAACATTTTGCTCACATTAAAACATTCACATTTTGCACAATGACTTGTGCCGTAGCTTGTGACACTGTAACACTTTGTCTGTAAAATATCTAATTACACAGTTTTTCTTGGCATTTCTACTACCCATAAATGATCTAAAAGTAACAACATTTAATGATTAATATCCATAAAGACAAAATCTTAATAACCGTCACTAAAATATGCACAAATCTGAAATTTGAAAATTAAAATTTGAAATTAGTTCTGTGATTACCAAAAAGTATTACTCTTGTTTTGCTTAGGTTTAAGGATAATTTATTGCTGTCCAACCATACCTTTAATTTGCTTAATTCATTATTTATTAGTCTTGTTAAGGTGTGTAAATCACTACCAGAACAGAAAATATTTGTGTCATCTGCAAACAAAACCATCTTCAAAATATGTGATACCTTGCATATATCATTTATATATAATAAAAAAAAGTTTCGGGCCCAACACTGACACCTGAGGGACGCCACAAATAATGTCCAAACACGTTGAACAAGTGTCACCCAACTTCACAAACTGATTCCTTTTTGTTAAATAGCTCTTGATCCACTCTAATGGTTTCCCCCTGATGCCATACCGATGTAGTATGTAGATCATCCATGGATCTCAAAGGGCTTACAAAATGCCTGTAAAAAGAAAAATACACTTTACGGAGAATTTATAAGACAGAAAATAAATACAAACAATATTAGAATAAACTAACTAATATTAAAAGAGCTGCTAGAAAAGAATACTATAGTAAAATATTAAATGATAATAAAAACAACACCAAAGAAATTGGAATATAATGAATACTGTAATAAAAAATGGCTCAAAAAGAAACTTTAATAAATTCTTTGTAAGTGTGGGACCTGATCTGGCCAAACAAATCCCAGATTCAGTAACAACAGAGGAGCAGTTCAATAGTTTAATACAGTGGTCCCCAACCACCGTGACATGTTTCCCCGGTCGAGCCCGCAAAGCTAATATGTGGCGACAGGCTAACTAACCAGGCAATGAAGCATTCAAAACTGCTTCAACACATGGAGGCCAAGCATCCTCCAATAAAAGACAAACCTTAATCACTTCGGGTGTCATTGTCTCCGATTACGTCTAGATGGGTCCGGCTCGTTTCTGAGAAACAAACTCAGTGCTCCCACTAATTCAACGTAATGGGGAGTTTTATTTTTGTCATTTGTACTTGTTTTTATGTCAGTCGTATCATTTTATTTCATCGTATTTATATATTTATTATAAATGTATTATTTATTTATTTATTTATTTATTTATTTATTTATTTATATAAATGTATTATTTATTCATATAAATGCCGGTCCGCGAAAATATTTCTGACATGTAACCGGTCCGTGGCGCAAAAAAGGTTGGGGACCACTGGTTTAATAGATAGGAATCTGAGCTCAATGTTCCTCAAAGGAGCGGATGAGAAAGAAATTATAAAGATAGTTTCCCAATGCACAAACAAGACATCCAAAGACTGTTATGACATTGATATGACTACTGTAAAACGAGTTATTGAGGGGATTTCTAAACCATTAACATACATCTGTAACTTATCATTTCAGACCGGTATATTTCCAGATAAAATGAAAATAGCAAAAATTATACCTTTGTATAAAACCGGGAACAAACACCACTTCACAAACTACAGACCTGTATCATTACTATCACAAGTATTTTCTAAAATACTGGAAAAACTTTTCAATAACCGACTGGACAAATTTATAGATAAATATAAACTACTCACTGAAAGTCAATATGGATTTGGATCCAACAGAGCAACATCACTGGCACTAATTGACTCAGTGGAGGAAATTACTAACGCAATAGACCTAAAACAATATACAGTTGGGATATTCATAGATCTAAGAAAGGCATTTGACACAATAAATCATGAAATATTATTCAATAAATTACAGTGCCTTGCGAAAGTATTTGGCCCCCTTGAACCTTTCAACATTTTGCGACATTTCAGGCTTCAAACATTTTTTGTCAAGAATCAACAAGTGGGACACAATCGTGAAGTGGAACAAAATTGATTGGATAATTTAAACTTTTTTAACAAATAAAAAACTGAAAAGTGGGGCGTGCAATAATATTCGGCCCTCTTGCGCTAATACTTTGTAGCGCCACCTTTTGCTGCAATTACAGCTGCAAGTCCCTTGGGGTATGTCTATGAGTTTTGCACATCAAGAGACTGGAATTCTTCCCCATTCTTCCTTGCAAAACAGCTCGAGCTCAGTGAGGTTGGATGGAGAGCGTTTGTGAACAGCAGTCTTCAGCTCTTTCCACGGATACTCAATTGGATTCATGTCTGAACTTTGACTTGGCCATTCTAACACCTGGATACGTCTATTTGTGAACCATTCCATTGTAGATTTGGCTTTATGTTTTGGATCATTGCCCTGTTGGAAGATAAATCTCCGTCCCAGTCTCAGGTTTTTTGCAGACTCCAACAGGTTTTCTTCCAGAAAGGTCCTGTATTTGGCTCCATCCATCTTCCCATCAATTTTAGCCATCTTCCCTGTCCCTGCTGAAGAAAAGCAGGCCCAAACCATGATGCTGGCACCTCCATGTTTGACAGTGGGGATGGTGCAGAGGCGTAGCCAGGAATTTTTTCCAGTAGGGGCGCACGTCCACAGGAAAAAAAATCGAACATCACCCACGCCGTTCGCTGATTGCTAAAACAATATCCGGGTCCGGGAAGCAAACGGTGAAAGGATAACATCCCGCACATAAAATAGCGCAAGCACATTCACGCAAGACCGAAAGAAAAAAACGGCATGAAAATGAAGAATCGAAAAAGCTAGATTTTTTTCAACCGGGGCGCAGGGAGTCCTAACCGGGGCACCGCCCCGGCTTGGCTACGCCTCTGGGATGGTGTGTTCAGGGTGATGAGATGTGTTGGTTTTACGCCAAACATAGCGTTTTGCATTGTGGCCAAAAAGTTCGATTTTAGTTTCATCTGACCAGAGCACCTTCTTCCACATGTTTGGTGTGTCTCCCAGGTGGCTTGTGGCAAACTTTAAACGAGACCTTTTATGGATATCTTTGAGAAATGGCTTTCTTCTTGCCACTCTTCCATAAAGGCCAGATTTGTGCAGTGCACGACTGATTGTTGTCCTATGGACAGACTCTCCCACCTCAGCTGTAGTTATCTGCAGTTCATCCAGAGTAATCATGGGCCTCTTGGTTGCATCTCTGATCAGTCTTCTCCTTTTTTGAGATGAAAATTTGGAGGGACGGCCGGGTCTTGGTAGATTTGCAGTGGTCTGATACGCCTTCCATTTCAATATAATTGCTTGCACAATGCTCCTTGAGATGTTTAAAGCTTGGGAAATCTTTTTGTATCCAAATCCGGCTTTAAACTTCTCCACAACAGTATCTCGGACCTGCCTGGTGTGTTCCTTTGTCTTGATGGTTCTCTCTGCGCTTTAAACAGAACCCTGAGACTATCAAAGAGCAGGTGCATTTATACGGAGACTTGATTACACACACGTGCATTCTATTTATCATCATCAGTCATTTAGGAACACATTGGATCATTCAAAGATCCTCACTGAACTTCTGGAGTGAGTTTGCTGCACTGAAAGTAAAGGGGCCGAATAATATTGCACGCCCCACTTTTCAGTTTTTTATTTGTTAAAATGGTTTAAATTATCCAATCAATTTCGTTCCACTTCACGATTGTGTCCCACTTGTTGTTGATTCTTGACAAAAAATTTCTATTTTATATCTTTATGTTTGAAGCCAGGCGGCTCGGTGGAACACTGGGTAGCACGTCCGCCTCACAGTTAGGAGAGTGCGGGTTCGATTCCACCTCCGGCCCTCCCTGTGTGGAGTTTGCATGTTCTCCCCGGGCCCGCGTGGGTTTTCTCCGGGCACTCCGGTTTCCTCCCACATCCCAAAAACATGCTTGGAAGGCCGATTAAAGACTCCAATTTGTCCCTAGGTGTGAGTGTGAGTGCGAATGGTTGTTTGTCTCCGTGTGCCCTGCGATCGGCTGGCAACCGGTTCAGGGTGTCCCCCGCCTACTGCCCGATGACGGCTGGGATAGGCTCCAGCACTCCCGCGACCCCCGTGGGGACTAAGCGGTTCAGAAAATGGATGGATAGATGTTTGAAGCCTGAAATGTGGCGAAATGTTGAATGGTTCAAGGGGGCCGAATACTTTCGCAAGGCACTGTATTTAGACCTACACACCAAATCAATAAAGGAGACACAACTAGACATTTTTAATAGGGGGTAAGGACAAAGGTTTTTATAACTTTATGATCTGATATGTATTTCTGAGCATTTTGAAATAACAAATGTTTTTTGATATATTGCCTGAATAGCTTAATGACCCTTAAGGAACTGTTTAATGCATGCCTGATGATTTTCTAAAGCACGGACACTGCCAAAGTCGTCTAAAAATGTTCAGTACTTGATTACATCTTATGTTTTGACTAATGCTAGACGCCAGTTTTCGATTACTACTGAACGTTCTGGACAGAGAGAAATATTTTGCCTAACATAGAAAAGATATGGTTGGAAGCATGATTAAACTAAGAATATGATGACGTAAGCAAATACATGGAGTATCAAAAGAACAAACAAACAAAAACATGGTAAGTGGTGCGTACAAACTTTGCATAGTCAGGGAACATTAATAAATTGATGATGTCACAGCCAAAAGCTCACATAATTTCGTACAAAATGACAAAATTGAAAGAATGATGAATGGGCGGTGTGCGACACTGGGCGAAGTGAATGTATGTGCAAGAATGGTTTACAGGAAGGACACTTGGAGATAAAACCGGTAAAGGTGCCAAAGGGAGACAGCCAAGAACCCGGCCAAAGATGATCGTCAAGGCTGAAAGACGGAAAGGAAAACAACAGCCCCCACACACATCGAATCGCCCATAATCAGCACCGAACCCCACGGAATCAGCTCTCACAGAACCAGCACCCACTCCCATGGAATCAAACTCTCCTGCGAACTTGCCCCACCCCAAAGACTCATCACCCATCCAACTCGGCCCACACCGGCATGTGCAACTGAATATAAGCTGAGCAAAGAACCTTGAACGCTGCCTTTCCTGAATGGAGACTTTCTGCTCTTGAGCATGGTCGCACGAAAGGCCCAGCGCTGTATTGTACTTTCCTGAAAACAGAGCTTTCTTAACAAGAATTGTGGTTGAACTCAACCAATCTGTGTAAGTCTAAATTTTGTTTCGGTGTCTTAGCCTTTTCCTAAAACTGAAGAAATAAAACGAGCATGCAGTGAGTAAATTGGATAACAGGTGATTGATTGGCTATGACTTTTGCAGTGAGGCGCGGATAGCGCGCTTCCCCAATTGTGGACCAAATCCAACAACGTCTGTTTTAGGGCTATACATATACCAATTTTAGACATCTAAATTAGGTCTATACATAGACCAGACGTCTAATCGAAGTCTATGGCTCACAGGGTAGTGTACATTGTGTACGCACGCGCACGCACACACGTATACGGGAATCAAACCTAAGAGGGGTTCGGTGAATGCGCATTTGAAACTGGTGGGGTTCGGTACCTCCAACAAGGTTAAGAACCACTACCTTACAACATGACTCCTGCCTGGGTTGTATGTTAGTTAGCCCAGTGGTCCCCAACCACCGGGCTGCGGACCGGTACCGATCCGTGGGTCACTTGGTACCAGGCCGCCAAGCCGCACAGAAAAAAAAAACCATTATCGACGATCAATTAATTCAGGTCAAGACACTCGTTCCGGTCACGTGACATGTTTCCCCAGTCGAGCCCGCAAAGCTAATATGTGGCGACAGGCTAACTAACCAGGCAATGAAGCATTCAAAACTGCTTCAACACATGGAGACCAAGCATCCTGCAATAAAAGACAAACCTTAATCACTTCGGGTGTCATTGTCTCCGATTACGTCGAGATGGGACCGGCTCGTTTCTGAGAAACAAACTCAGTGCTCCCACTAATTCAACGTAATGGGGAGTTTTATTTTTGTCATTTGTACTTGTTTTTATGTCAGTCGTATCATTTTATTTCATCCTTTTTATATATTTATTATAAATGTTTTATTTATTTATATATATATATAAATAAATAATACATATATATATATATATATATATATATATATATATATATATATATATATATATATATATATATATATGTATTATTTATTTATATAAATGCCGGTCCGCGAAAATATTTCTGACATGTAACCGGTCCGTGGCACAAAAAAGGTTGGGGACCACTGAGTTAGCAGTTTTGAGTAGGTGGCAGGAGATTGCCTGATTACAAATGTCACAATAACGATGTATGTTTTTCAAATATAAGTAATAAACCAATCTAGTTCAATAAATAAACAATTACTGACTGTATACCATGAATAAATTCTTTTGGGAATTGTTTTCTTCGCAAAAAATCTCGTGACGTCATCAAACGTGTTAGGACCCTTAGCCAATCGGAACACGCAGTAAATGTAGTACCTACATCCGGTCTTCTCGCTCGGCGCGGACAAACTAAGGAAAATTCCGAGGCAAAGAGATCCGAGGAGGTCTCAAAAAGAACAACCATTGAACAACTGAAAAACGTCGGAGAAACGTCGGTCCTACACATCAGCAACAACAAATAAATATTCATATCGAAAGAGATTACGATTGCCAAAAAATCGTTCAAACTCATCCGAATAATCTGATCTCTGGAACGAGATTTCGATCCTCACAAACTGTCACCGGGTAAGTGAAGTCTTTGTATTCGTGTTATACTCCCGGGTACATTGACATTTTAACTGATAGACCAGGGCGGGCAATTCAAATGCTCAGGATCCAACTTCTGTAGACTTTGCACATCATCAGACCATTTAAATCAGGTGTGTTGCAACAGGGAGAGATAGAAAACATGTAGGACACCGGTCCTCCAGATCGGGAATTGTGATAGACCCTTCTGCTATGACGCCACGTTTGTACGTGTTGATGTTACATTCATGGAAGGTCGGAAATTGGAAATATCCTACTCGGATTTTCACGTTTCCGACCTCATGCAAACCAGTCGAATATAAACAACAAAAATGGCTGATTCAATGAAGGTAGATTGGTTGAAAAGTTTTGTACATGAAAACCCAAACTCGTACTTGAAAAAGTAACATTTGAAACTGAAAATAAACGTGTTGAACTTGAAACTTGAAAAAACAAGATACAAATACTTGTATGAAAACTTTTGAGTTGAAAATAGTTTTGCTTCACTTTTGTAAATTTAGTGTGTGTGCGCGTGCGTGCGCGTGCGCGTGCGCGTGTCAAAGTCAAAGTCAGCTTTATTGTCAATCTCTTCACATGCCAAGACACACAAAGAAATCGAAATTACGTTTCCACTATCCCACGGTGACGAGACATAGTACACGATATACATACAAGTAAACAAGAAGGCACAAACAGTGAATAATAAGAGTGATAAATAAATAATAAATAAACAAATAACACGATAAATAAGAGGAGCAAAACGGAGCAAGTGTGCATGCAGCAGACAGTCAGAACATAGCGCAAAAGTACAGGATGCTACGCAGAAGGGGGGAGAGAGATCAGGATCCTAACAGCCTGGAGTATGAAGCTGTTGGTGAGTCTGGTGGTGCGGGAGCGCAGGCTCCTGTTCCTCTTCCCAGAGGGCAGAAGATCGAACAAAGAGTGAGCGGGGTGACTTACATCACTCACAATCGTGGTCGCCTTGCGTGCGTGTGTGTGAGAGATTCATCCGCATCCGTGACTCACTTTGGTTTCGCTATGCATGATGGGTTAGTGTGTGATAATTTTGAAGGCCGACATATTGCATTGCTTTGTAAGGTAAACCATATTTCTAATTAACGTACAATGCACCCATGTCCTCTAGCGACCAACAAGGAACATTACGTGTTGGAAATGTCAACACAGTGGTTATCCTGCCCTCCGAATATGTTGAATATCCGAAGACAGTAAGCTCAACCACTTTCACTCATCAAGACTCTGAAACCCAGGTTGAAGGTTGACTCCAAGTTTAATACCAAGGGAAATGGGAGAATACAAACCACATTGTCATATGAAATAAATTAATTAAATCAATATGAAATCTCAATCATGCCTTTAACTTTCACAATATGAAATATGTATCATGTCACTGTAACAAACGCACTGTTATCTTATCGATAGTAAATCATTATTTATATATTTATTACGCATGAACACATTGACTACGGCCACAATATGGCGACAGGATACTGCTTAACCAACATGACGTTAGCTTTCCCAACAGATCGTCTAACATCACAGGAAACTATAATTTCAGAACTCAAAGGATGTATTTCAAAACATAATAATTTAAAACAAAGTTACATACCAACGATGCCTTGTATAACACAAAATGTAGGCAGTAGTTTTGCCGAACTGCAGGCGAGGATAGAACAAGCAGCGTTCGCTTTCAACACCGTGCCGAACATGTGCTTACTGCCCCGCTTACTTCCTGATTCTAGTCACGTGACCAACCTTAGGAACAATAATCACAGACTACAAAACAAAGACATGACAGTGGTGTTCAAATTTCTAAACAATGTACCGTAAATTTCGGACTATAAGCTGCGACTTTTTTCTCAAATTTTGAACCCTGCGGCTTATAGTCCGGTGCGGCTTATATAGAATTTTTCCCGTGATTTTTGTGATGACTTGATCACTTTTATACACTCGTGAAAAGGCTGTGGACCGCTGTTGTGCGGCACCGCTTTGCTGGGCGGAGGGATATATGACACGGTCACTGGGGAGAAAAGTGGTGTGTTGATCGCATGTCCATCCGCCAGGGAAATAGTGCCGTAGAATTTACACAAAGATGACACAGAACGAGATCAAGACGGACAATACTGAAAGGAAGCTTTTATACACAAACCGTCATTATGGGGGGCTTCTATATGATTTTTTCTGTGATTTTTGTGACGACTTGATCACTTTTATACACTCGTAAAAAGGCTGTGGACTGCTTTTGTGCAGCACCGCTTTGCTGGGCGGAGGGATATGACATGGTCACTGGGGAGAAAATTGGTGTGTTGATTGCATGTCCATCCGCCAGGCAAATAGTGCCGTAAAATTTACGCAAAGATGAGACAGAACGAGATCAAGACGGACATTACTGAAAGGAAGCTTTTATACACAAACCGTCATTATGGGGGACAAAAGAAATACATATGATGCCGCTTTTAAGCTAAAGGCACTCGATGTTGATGACATTGTGTTGCGTCACCCTTTTCTTTATTTCGTGGTCCCGTCTACTCTGGAGCTATACGTGTCGCTTGCTAGTTTAATGTAAATTAGCGCTTCCTGCATGAATAAAATTAGCATGAACAAACCCTCATCATGGAAAATGCTAGAAGAAATGCATAAAACCGACGAAAGAGATACTGAGAAAGTGTGTGGCAAAGGATAACTAACGCTATACCAATCGGAAGACTTCAATGGTTTCAATGCACAGGAGGAAGATGAAGACGATGCTCTTTTTTTACTTTTGCTTGTATGCTTTTTTTAATCAGCCCTGTTAGTGCTGTGCTACCGTGTTGCTGCTGTGTTACCGCCGCGTCTCAGTGACTTTTACTGGTATGTTTTATTTAATCAAACCCTATTAGTGCTGTGTTACTTCCGTGTTGCTGGGGTATTACTGCTGCGTCACAGGCAGCGTTTGGAAAGAAATGTTAAGGTATGTTATTAAAACTTTAAAAAAAGCTTTCGGTGTCCAGTCTTTCTTTGTTAATAACTCGCGTGCACACTTCCGTGTTGCTGCGGTACTACTGCTGCGTCACAGGCAATGTTTAGAAAGACATGTTAAAGTATGTTATTAAAACTTTAAAAAGGCTTTCTGTGCTTTCTGTGTACTGTCTTTCTTTGTAAAAAAAACTCATGTGCACATGCGGCTTATAGTCTGGTGCGGCTTATACAAGAAGAAAAACTAAAATATCCCCGGATTTTAGCTGGTGCGGCATATAGTCCGGTGCGGTTTATAGTTCGGAAATTACGGTATATACTTTTCGCGGGTGATTCTGGAATGCGGGATCACTGTGTGTGTACGTGTGTTTGTGTGTGTGTGTGCGTGCGTGTGTTCTCCATGGATCGCCACCTTGCCGTGGTGGAGAGCCTTGCGTGTTCCGATGAACCTAAGAGAAATGCCGTCTGGAGTCTCGGGAGGAGAAGACGACAGCCTCCACGTGGCCTCCTCTGCAAGTAGCAAGAAATGGCGCAAGACCAACTTGTGAAACGAATGTCGTCAACCAAACGTCGAGCTCGTCGAGCTCGTCGAGCTCGAGCTGGCAGGCTCAGGGCCGGCGGACGGGCAGTCATCCCGTACAGTTCTTCAACTCAATGTCGAGGGCCTAACAACCGCCAAACTCGAAGTCCTGCGTCACCTGGCTAACTCCAACGAGGCAGCGGTTCTGCTCCTGCAGGAGACACACTGCACATCCGACAACATCCTCAAGATCCCTGGGTTCCATCTTGCTGGGTCCACCTACAGCAAGCAACACGGTGTGGCAACGTTCGTCAGGTCTGAATTAAGCTGGTCAGCCAGCAGCCAATCCCCACCTGGCTCTAACATCGAGTGGCTGGTTACAAAAATCCAGGAAACATCAGTCGTCAACGTATACAAACCCCCACCATCGGAGCTGTCCGTGACATCACTCCCATCAACAACTGCACCTGCCATCTATGCAGGTGACTTCAACTGTCAGCACACAGACTGGGGTTACAACCACACAACACCTAATGGAGTGGCGCTGAGTGAATGGGCCTCCAACACTGATGCTCTGCTGCTGTACGACCCCAAGGAGCCTCCAACGTTCTTCTCTGCACGCTGGAACACCTCCACCAACCCGGACCTGGCCTTCGCCATCTGCCACAGTAACGACCCAAAACCGGAGAGACGCATCCTGGATAGGTTTCCCCGATCACATCACCGGCCATCCATCATTAAAGTTCCAGCACTGGTGGAACCGGTACCAGGGAAACCCGTCAAGCGATGGAACTTCCGAAAGGCCAACTGGGAGTCGTATGCTGAGGAGACTGAAAGAAGGTCAGCTGGCCTGCCAGACCCAGACACAGCCGATCTGGATGCGGCCTATGCAGCCTACTGCCAGGTCCTCCTGGGTGCGGCAAAGAAGACCATCCCACGGGGCTATAACAGGAACTACATCCCGGGTTGGGACAAGGAATGCAGCCGCCTTCTGTGCGATCATCAGAGGGCTATCTCCAGAGAAGAGGTGGACATGACTGCAGCAGCACTACTCCAAAAGCTGGATATCACTCGTAGGGCCAGATGGACGGAAGTCGTCGAATCAATCGACTTCACCCATTCTAGTCGCAAGGCGTGGCAGACCATCAACCAGCTCACAGGCAGAAATACAACACCCCACAGCTGCCCAGTCACAGCAAATGCCATTGCATCCCATCTCCTGAAGAACGGCCGCTTCCCGGATGCTGACAAAGTTTTTGCCCGACTGATATCGTGTGAGGTGTCTGGCCTCTCGGGAGCGGCCAGTGTCGATTCCAACCTCTCGGGAGAATTCACAGCAGAGGAACTCAGTGAGGCCTTGAGCAAGCTCAAGCCAGGCAAATCCCCTGGCCGTGACAACATCCACCCAGAGTTTGTCATCCACCAGAGCACAACAACATCTGGTTGGCTCTGTGCTTTCTTTACATCATGCTACCGGAGATTAAAGCTCCCAAAGACTTGGCGCCGTGCCTCTGTCATAGCTCTGCCGAAGCCAAATAAACCTGCAGAAGATCCTAAGTCATACAGACCAATCTCGCTGCTCTGTGTCCCATTTAAGATCTTGGAGAAGATGATCCATAGCCGCATCGAGCCAGTGGTGGACTCACAGCTCCCACGGGAACAAGCTGGTTACCGTTGTGGAAGATCAACAGCAGACCAGGTAACACTACTCTGTCAGGACATCGAGGACAGCTTCCAGGACAGGGAGAAAGCTGGGGTAGTGTACCTAGATCTGACGGCTGCATATGACACCGTGTGGCACCGGGGACTCCACCTGAAGCTGCTGAGGACAATACCAGACCGGCACATGGTGAAGTTCATCATGGAGACAATTTCCAACCGCAGCTTCATCCTCCAGACCAGCAGTGGCAAGTGCAGTAGGCTCAGAAGACTGAGGAACGGGGTACCGCAGGGGTCTGTCCTCTCACCGATGCTGTTCAATGTTTACATCTACGACCTACCTGATACAACATCGAGAAAGTATGGCTACGCAGACGACCTTGCCATCATGCTGAGCCGACCAACATGGAAGGCGATGGAAGAGGGTCTTAATGAAGACATGGGCACACTGGTAGCATACCTTTCGGAGGTGGCGTCTACAGCTCAGCATCGGAAAGACAGTCGCAGCGGCATACCATCTTAGCACCAGAGAAGCCAGGAGAGAACTCGAGGTGCGCGTAGACAACAAATGCCTGGAGGTCCAGCAAGCCCCGAAGTACCTTGGAGTACGCCTGGATCGGACATTATCCTTCAAACAACACCTGGAAGAAGTCAAGGCCAAGGTGACATCCAGAGCCGCGCTGATCCGCCGCCTCGCTGGAACAACCTGGGGAGCCTCCGCTAAGACGCTGCGAATATCCACCCAAGCCCTGGTCTTCTCTGCAGCGGAATACTGCAGCCCAGTCTGGAGCAGAAGCCCGCATGCGAGAAAGGTCGACGTGGCTATTAATACCTCCCTCCGGATAATAACTGGATGTTTGAAACCCACTCCTGTGTCCCTCTTGCCGGTCCTCGCTGGAATAGCACCGGCCGGCCTCCGACGGGAGGCTGCCACCCTCGCCCTGGCCAGGAAGGCACAAAAATATGACTGGCACATCTTGCACAACACCACAATAACACCAGCACCTCCAAGCAGACTCAAGTCCAGACACCCCTACAACAAGGCAGCACAAGCGATGCTCAACTCCACCTCTGAGGACATCTCCAGAGATGCATGGCTGGCAGCAGCTTGGAAGCAGGAGTGGGAGTCTGCCGGACCCTCCCGAGTCCACCGCTACATTTGGGACCCAGGAGATGGCGCCATCGGAGGAGCCGACCTACCACGCCGGCAATGGACCATGCTGAACCGCCTACGGACTGGGGTCGGTCGCTTTGGGTCATCAATGAAGACGTGGGGCTTGGCGGACAGTGCGGCATGTGAGTGTGGTGACCCTGAGCAGACCGCCGACCATATAATCAACATCTGCCCCTTATATGCTCCACCCTCGGAAGCCAGCCTTTTCAACCTAGGACTAGAGATGCGGGCATGGCTACGCGACACCGAGTTGGACATTTGACATTTGACGTTACACGAATGAAGAAGAAGAAGAGTCTCGGCTCCTGGTAGATTCAACCATGGCGGTAAGGTCGAAGGGGAGGTTCCAGGCAAAGTGCGATCCAAAGACCTCAACGGTGGGAGTGGCGGAGGATGACACTGTGAGTCACAACGGCACTGAAGGCGGGCGAAGGCTGCAACAGAGGGTGGTCTCCAATCGTCATGGACCCATGCCATTGGATCCCGGCCCCTTTCTGCCAAGGACCGTGTGGTGGCTGCAGGCGCATCAGTCTCCCCACGTTAAAAGACGTCACGCGCAGGCGTCCTCCTGAAGGGAACGTATTCCATTTTACATCCTGGACAACAAAGTCCTGTGGCGATCAGGAAGTGGTAACGGGGGCAGGACAGTGAGGTCTGGCAGCCCCTAGCCACAACCTGGCACACAGGCGGTGGGTGTTAGATTCAGCCGTTAAGTTCTTGGACTGAGGCAGAAGAGCTTCTCGGCAGCTGCACCCATTACTGAGCAGCCCTATTTAGGATCCACTCTGCTCACCCCATTTAGGGGAGGGGGTTAGAAAAGGTACCCTAAATATAGCCTGCCTCACAAAATCCTGTCTGGAATACCGCATCCAGAGGGATCACCATCACGCGGTCAGAAACAAAAACATGTACACATCGGAGCCTGGAACGTGCGGACCCTAACGGACAACCAAGCCAGTGATCGACCTGAAAGGCGAACTGCCATCTCCAGAGAGCTAAGGAAGTTCCAGATCGACGTCGCAGCACTCTCCGAGACCCGACTAGCAGATGAAGGGCAGCTGAAGGAGGAAAAAGGTGGATATACTTTCTTTTGGAAAGGAAAACCTGCAACTGAGCCAAGAATCCATGGTGTGGGTTTTGCTAGCAAGAACCGCCTCATCAACCACCTCCATGAACTCGCTGTGGGCATTAACGAGCGCCTAATGACCATACGCCTGATGCTTGCCAACAATCAGATGGCCACGGTCATTAGTGCCTATGCACCAACACTTGATGCACAGGACGAAGATAAGGAGGACTTCTACGCTGACCTAGACAAAGTCCTATCGGAAGTCCCCAAGGAGGATAAGCTAATCCTGCTTGGAGACTTCAACGCCAGAGTGGGACGAAACCACCACCTATGGAGGGGTACGCTGGGACGAGAAGGGGTTGGAAACACAAACTCTAATGGCACATTACTACTAACCAAGTGCTCAGAACACAACCTGGTCATCACCAACAATTTTTTCCGTCAGAAAACCAAGTTCAAAACATCTTGGATGGATCCTCGCTCCAAACTGTGGCATCTCATCGACTATGTCATTGTCCGCTCTAAAGACCGCCGCAATGTCCTAAACACCAGAGCAATGACCAGTGCAGACGACTGCTGGATCGACCATCGCCTCATTCGCTCCATCATGTCCATCCGCCTAATGCGGAAAAAACGGATGCAGAAAAGACAATGCCGGCCAAGAATAAACATCGAGCTGTTGAATGACACCGCCTACCAACAACAGCTGCAGGAGGCTCTTAGTGCAGCGCTGCCCAACCACTACCCAGAGGATACTGAAACACACTGGAGCACACTTTCGACTACCATAATGAACACCTGCAAAAAAATCCTCGGGCACAAAAAGCGGACGCATCAAGACTGGTTTGATGAGAATGACACTGAGATCCAGCAGCTAATTAACAACAAGCGGCAAGCTTTCATCAACTGGCAAAATGACATCCACTGCAAGGTGAAAAGAGTAGCCCATGCCAAAGCGAAGGCAGCCGTCCAAACACAGGTTAGGAAACTGAAGAACCAATGGTGGACAAAGAAGGCTCTGGAGATCGAGCAGCTTGCTGACTCTGGAGACACGAGAGGCTTCTTTGATGCCACAAGAGCGGTGTATGGTCCCAGCCACCGCTGCCTAACCCCCCTTCGCTCAAAGGATGGCCTGCTGCTGAAGGACAAGGAGGCAATTGCAAACAGGTGGAAAGAACACTACGAGGACCTCTTAAACAGGGACACTACACCTGAGATGGAGGCTCTTGATCAACTACCACAACAGCCCACAGCTGAAAGCATGGGAGAGCCACCCAGCCTGAACGAGCTGCAGGATGCCATTGGGAAGATGAGGAACAACAAGGCTGCTGGGCCCGATGGAATTCCAGCAGGTCTTGAAGAAAGGCGGATCCGACCTTCTCAGGCACATCCATGCCCTGCTTCTTAAGATCTGGGAAGAAGAGGGAATCCCTGGCAGCTCAGAGATGCCTTAATCGTCCCCGTATTCAAGAAAGGAGACAAGGCAGACTGCGGGTATTACCGTGGCATTTCTCTCCTCTCCGCCATAGGGAAAGCCCTCGCTCGGGTTCTGGCCAACAGACTCACCCCCCTGTCAGAAATCATCCTTCCTGAGTCTCAGAGTGGATTTCGCCCAAGCAGAGGCACCACAGACATGGTTTTCATTGCTCGACAACTGCAAGAAAAATGCCGGGAACAAAATCCACCACTATACATGGCCTTCATATACCTCACCAAAGCCTTCGATTCAGTTAACCGTCAGGCCCTTTGGCTGGTTCTATCCAAGATTGGCTGCCCAGACAAATACATCCGAGTACTGAGACTACTGCATAACATGTCAGCCACAGTGCTCAGCGGCAGTGGAGACGAGACGGAACCTTTCAGGGTTGACATAGGTGTCAAACAGGGATGCGTCATCGCTCCAACAGTATTTTCCATCTTTATTGCTGCTATCCTCCGCCATACAAGCAAGCATCTGCCCCACGGAGTCAAAATCATGTACAGAACTGACGGCCAACTCCTCAACATCAACCGACTCAGGGCTAAAGGTCAAACCACCACCATATACATCATGGAGCTGCAGTATGCGGACGACAATGCCCTTGTGGCCCTGTCGGAAGTAGACCTACAGAGTATTCTGTCTGCCTTCGCGAAGGCATACAAACAGCTTGGTCTGGCCATTAATATAAAAAAGACCCAAATCCTCCACCAACCACTACCAAACTGCAGTTTGCTTGTCCGCCCCCCAAACATCTCTATTGATAACATCCGACTGGAAAAGGTTGACCACTTCCCCTATCTTGGCAGCCTCCTGTCATCTAAAGCCACCATTGATGATGAAATTGACCATCGCCTCAGCTGTGCCAGTGGGGCTTTCTCAAGGCTATGGAGGCGAGTCTTCGAGAATCGTGACCTCCAAGCAAAGACCAAAATCCTGGTCTACAAAGCTGTGGTCCTCCCCACCCTTCTGTATGGGTCAGAAGCCTGGACCACATACAGCAGGCACTTAAGGGCACTGGAGACCTACCATCAGAGATGCCTCCGGAAAATCCTCAGGATCAGCTGGAAGGACCGACGCACCAACACCAGCGTCCTGGAGGAGGCTGGCTTGCCTACCATCACTGCCACCATTGCCCAAAACCAACTGAGATGGATTGGCCATGTAATCCGCATGCCTGACTCTCGCCTCCCAAAACAAGATCTTTATTCCTAGCTTGCTGAAGGAAAGCGGGCCCCGGGAGGTCAGAAAAAGAGGTTCAAGGACAACATAAAAGCAAACCTGAAGAAGTGTCACATAAACCTTAAAACTTGGGAAGACAAGGCCGCAGACAGGACGACGTGGAGAATCCTTGTCCGTGACGGCGCCGCGCAATATAACGTTGA
The DNA here is from genome assembly GCF_033458585.1 of Syngnathus typhle. Classification (NCBI taxonomy): domain Eukaryota; kingdom Metazoa; phylum Chordata; class Actinopteri; order Syngnathiformes; family Syngnathidae; genus Syngnathus; species Syngnathus typhle. Next base: position 2,173,700 of record NC_083738.1, on the reverse strand, counting down.
CCTCCACCATGCCGCTCAAGACAAACGCAGACGCAGAAAGGAGAGAGCCCCCACCAAGCAGGCCCAACCCAAACCCACCACCATTACATTCCCCTGTCCACACTGCACCAGAGTTATCGGGTCCAGGATCGGCCTCTTCAACCACCTGAAGACCCACAAAGACCAAGAAGGAAGACCGTCATACTCGACTACGAGTGACCGCCGATGATGTCTGTGTGTCTGTGTGTGTGTGTGTGTGTGCGTGTATGAGAGTGTGACAGACAAAATTGTTGATACCTCTTTGTTAATGTAAGAAAAACCTACAATTGCCACAGAAATAACTTGAATCTAACCAAAGTAAGGTCAATTATACAGTTCTTACTGTTTCTTATTGGGGGCAAGAAGGAGGACCGTCTCGTAGATGGGACGCTGGTACATTCCCGTCTGTCTAGGAGACGTTGACCTTGATTTTACTTAACATGCCATTGTTGCTGGGGAAGACCTGAGTAATCAGTCCCATAGGCCACTCGTTTCTCACGAGCTGATTGTCTCAATGTCTGGGGTGGAAGCCCGCCACTTCTGTCGCGGCTGAAATGATCCCAAAACGTTTGGGCCAGATGTTGGGCTTGGCACCACTGGGACTTGTTGAGGTCTTTGATCCAATCACCGACTTGGGCTGAAGGTACACTCACCTTCTGGGTGAGAAGGGTTGCTGGAGTAAGAATGAAAGGATCATCCGGGACAGTAGACACTGGAATCAGAGGTCTGGCGTTGATGATCGCAGCAACCTCTGCCATCATTCTGGAGAGTGCTTCGTGGCTGAGTCTCGAAGTTCCAAGCTGGAGGAACATTGAGTCCAGGATCTTTCGTGCTACTCCAATCATCCTCTCCCATGAACCATGTGAGAGACGTGTGGAACGTTGAACTTCCATGCACATCCTTGGTCCCGGAGGAACTTTTCGACCGAACCGTTGTTGACGTTTGAGGGGATCTTCAGCTCTTTACAAGCGCCGACAAAGTTGGTTCCTCGATCGGAACGAATGAGCTTCACAGGGCCCCTGACGGCAAGTAAACGTTGTAGGGCGTTGATGAAGTTTGAGGTGTCTAAGGATTCAATGACTTCGACGTGGACGGCTCGTACACTCATGCACAGAAATAACACTGCCCAACACTTACTGTGTGCGAGGCCACCTCTCATACGGCGTGAAGATACAGTCCATGGTCCGAACACATCGATGCCCGTTTGTGAATGGAGGTTCGGTAGAGAGGCGGTCTGCCGGAAGGTCTTCTGTGTTTGGGGGGTGCCACACAGTTTGCGACATGTGACACACGCTGCTCACACGCCTTTTGCCGCCAATTATCCAGAAACCGGTAGCCCGCACAGCGCCCTCAGTGAACAGTCTTCCCTGATGTTTTGTCTTCTCATGATAGTGTCGAACCAAGAGCGTTGCTATGTGATGTTTCCTAGGTATGAGGGGGGTTTTCTCCTCTTGCTGGAGCTGCGCTTCTCTGACACGACCTCTGACCCTCAGGGACCATTGGCGTCGATGAAGGAATCCAAGGTTTTGAGAGGGCTGTCTTTAGAAAGTTTCTCCTTCTTTCGCAGAAGGGCATACTCGTGAGGGTAGATCTCCTCTTCAACTGCCCGGATGAATTGTTCTTTTAGACTGAGAGAGTTGGTCGATTGAGATTGTTGCGTGGCAGTGATGCCAACCTTTGCAGCCACTGGCTTTGGTTGTAGAATCCTTTTTGAAACAACGAGCAACATGGGTTAGGCGAGCTATGGCGTGGGTCAAAGTCCAACTTGGAGAAGCGCTGAGACCTGAGTTGTTTGCTCGACATCCTTGTGCTCATAGTCGACACTAGGGTACGGATGTCTGGATCTGATGAAGGATTCACCAGCTCGAAGGAGTCTTCTTCAGGCTGGACCTTAAGGGGCTGCTTCAGGAACGCAGGTCCAGACAGTCAGCTGGAGTCTGAGAGACGTGCAGCAGTAATGGACCTCGTGGCGATATCTGCAGGATTCAGTTCTGTAGACACGTGCTGGAGGGGCCACTTCTGCGTGTTTGTTCCGGAAGACCTTCTCCATGAAGGTGAGGAAATGCTGTTTCATCGCTGGTTTCCTTTCCATGATGTTCAGGAACGAGAGGTTGTCAATGGAGGGAGCCACCTTATTATCATCTTTTGCTTGTTGAAACACTGTAGAACCCAGCTGGTCGGTTTCTCCGTTGCAGATAAGTTTCTCTGTCGACTGTAGTTTAGGATGATCGGTGCCTTGGAATTGACTGTACCTGTCTTTCACCTGAAGGACGTTTGGACAAGGTTCGAAGATGGAGGGGCGTTTCTGCTCTGTAGTCCTGATGTACAGGGCGTTTATGGTGTCAGGCTTGTGAACCCCACCCAAACACACATTTCCGACGATCACCCATCCAAGGTCGAGTTTCTGGGCGAATGGAGCATCTCTTGGACCGTTCACCTGCTTGCGGACTTTATGGGCCGTGATGATGTCTCGCCCAAGGAAAAGCATTATGGGGGCGCTCTGTTCAAGTTCTGGGATGAGATGAGCGATTGATTTCAGGTGAGGGTGGTTGGATGCAGCATGCGGAGTTGGTATCTCGGATCTGTTGTTTGGGATTTTGTTGCATTCTACAAGACTTTTAGTTAGTTAGTTTATTGTTTAGCACATATTATATCAATAACTGTGCAAGGAGGGAGACGAAGCCTAGGGCTTGTAAAGAGCTCCACTCCTTCTAACCCCCAATTCCAACCCTTAATGCTGAGTGCCAAGCAGGGAGGCAATGGGTCCCATTTTTACAGTCTTCGGTATGACCCGGCCGGGGTTTGAACCCACAACCTTCCAGTCTCAGGGCGGACACTCTAACCACTAGGCCACTGAGCTGGTACTTGGCTGGGGAAGCCTAACTTTGCCGTCCATGGATTTGATTTGGTAGCCCGAAGCTCTTTTCCCCATGGTTTCTGTCACTCCAGAACATGTGCGGAAAGAGTATGGAGAAAAGGGGGTCCATGGACATTGAAGGTGTCAAAGAACTCTGAACGAGCCAAGGATCTGTTGCTGTGTTCATCGATGATTGCGTAGACCTTTGTTGCTTTCTCACGATGGTTGACAGTGTAGATCCTGACAAGGCAGATTTTAGAGCATGATCTGTCGCTCTGTTCACCACCGCAGACATCGGTGCAATCGCCTGTGACCTCCGAAGGCGCTGTAGGGACGGGCTTGTCGCCATGCTCTGTAGTGGGGGCTGGCTCCTTTGTCTGCGATACTGGTCCAGGGTGAAGTGCAGAGTCACGTTTCTCACTCCCGCATTCAATACATGTGGCTGTATACTTGCAGTCCTGGGCCATGTGCTTAGTTGACGTGCAACATTTAAAGCAGATTTTGTGCTCTTTCAGAAAAGCTCTCCTCTATGGGTTTCTCCGGGAAAGCCCGAGATTTCCTTAACAGGTGGGGCTTTTTTTTTTTTTTTGGTATGGCGCCGCTGTGAGTGGCAGCCTCCCAGCAGTGTTCTCTCTTTTCCTCTTTATTTCCTTTTCTCTTTTTTCTTTCTTTCTATTTGTCCATTTGGCGACGCTGGTGCCTTCTACCGCACCTCGGCGTCTGCAGATCGCTTCGGATCGGATATTTCTTTTCCCTGGGTCCGGGATGGCTGCACACATCGGTTGGGACCGCCGTGACTCTACGACGGCTTCCTGCTCATCTGGCCGGTGCTGACCGGGTCCCTCACCTTGGCCTCGCAGCCGCGACCCCTGTGGGGAGTCCGCTCACTGGTGCTCGTCGGAACCAACGACCTTCGCCGTGCCAGCCCCATGATGACCATCTCCACGTGGACCGACTTGGTGCCCAGGACGGTGCTCACACGTTTGCCTGTTTTGTGATTTTTAACTGATTCACGACCACGGTCCATTGGGCGCCGTTGAACTTGGCTGCCCTTACACCTGTTTATGGACCCCGTGGAGGCTATTCTGTGTGTTTTGGGGTGTTCTTTGGTGTTGGGGGTGGGGGGCCGGTTGGCCGCTGTTACTTTTTTTTTTTTTTTTTTTTCCTTTGTCTTGTTCCTTTGCTTTGATGGCTTTTAACTTTCGCACTTACTGGCTTTCTTTGTGGTGCCGTTGTCTGGCAGCCTTATAAGAGCCTATTGAGTTGCGCTCATGCCATCCGTGTGTCTTTTATATACCCACTCACACTGCTAAGGCCTAAACTTCCCCATCCCCGGGATCAATAAATGTTCAATCAATCAATCAATTGTGAATAGGGCACTGGCGATCGGGGTTTTCGGCTCCAGCGCTGCGTTCCATAGCACTGACATCTGTCTTGTGGACTGAGATCTCCCTTTGTCCGTTGTTAGGATACGGATTTTAGCTATTGATCTGACTCCAAATTGTGATCAACACTTAACACAAGAATTGCTATGTTCTAATCCACACACTGGCGCACCTAACAATTTTGCGAGTTCGTTCTGTCAAAGAGAAGACCAGTAGATAAATCAGACCGAATTTACCAATTGTTTAATCCTGACAAAGCACAGGCGCCTGGGTCTTGGGTCCTTAACACAAAAACTCGTGTGCCTTCGTGACCAGAAAAGACGACACATTCTTCCGGGTTGCCCAGTTTTAAAGAAACACAATATGAATATTCAAACATGCAAAAGATTGTGTGGTGATTGGTCGATGGTCGATGGTCATCTCCTCCTCGTTTGGGTTTTCCCCTGCTCAGCACAGGTGTCTGGACCACAAAGACGAGTTGTTTTTCGCGTTCCCATCGGCCTTGAGATATGCTCCCTTTCTGGACCTCCTGTTCCACAATACTTTGAAGAAAACAAATTCATGTAGCCTGCACATTCCTTTCCACTTATTAAGCGACCACACTACTACTAGAAATTATATTGATATGATTATATGTGTCTAACGGAGCCTTAATCAAATGTGTTTGCAAACTGCCGAAAGTACATTTCCCTTTATTCCCTCCGTCATTTATGAGGTCATCACCCGTTACTCTAGCAAGCAGCGACCAGCATGCTGTGGCTCATGTTGAGTCACCAGGGTATATTGGCCGTTTGGTGACAACGGGCCAACGGTTTTCTCGATCAACCGGACAGTGAGTGACCTAATACATGGAATACAACAACAAAACCATCACTGCAGTAAAGCCACAGCAACGAGCACAGACATGATGAGGCCTTTCCAGCTTCCGAACGTTTTCATCCAATCAGACCAAATATCGGTGCGTACACCTGAATGATCTTTCATCTTTTTATTCAGTGTCCTTAGTCCTTCCAACGCCTGGGTCAGTCAGCCCTCTGGCGCCGTGTTGTTGGGGATGAAAGTACAACATGCATCACCAAACATTCCGCACACACCATGTTCCTTAGCCAATAGCATGTCCAACGCAATTCTATTTTGGAACGACATCAATGCCAATTGTTCATGGACCGCTGCAAATGATACATTTTTATTGGGGGTGATCCATAGGAAAATGCTTTCGAATCCCGAGGACACTTGATTAACGAGTTCATACTTATCTGGCACACCCTGGGGCACTCCAATGGCGTCAATATATGTTGGATCGTTGTCGCTTAACCATGTGGGCAAAACATCTCTTTTGGCTCGCTTCAGGAGCCCCGCCAGTGGGGACTCCATGTTCCAATTGAGATTCTGTATTTCAATGGGGACAACCACCATAGGCATTATCAAAGACACAAGGGCACAGATACTTGATGCATCCTTCGGCAAGCGATCATATAATTTGTTGTCACCACACCACAACCAGATGTCACTGGTCTTCCTCTGCTCCTTCCATCACTGCTAGTTGAATTCTGGCATGTCCTGTTAAAGCTTAAAAACAAGTAAATTTTGAAAAAAAAAAAAAACCTTTGAATATCACAATTACAAATTGAAACCTACTCACCCATTTCTATTTTACAACCTACTCACCCATTTCTATTTTACCACTCCCCCTTTTGACACATTCACCCAATGTGTCAATACGTATCAAAAGGAACCTGCAAAGCACCCCCTCTCATCACCACACTCATTGTAGCCATGCCCGCGGAACCTCTAGCTCCTCTACCACACACTCAGCAACACAAACAAAATCATTCCACTCCTGTCATTGAGCTTATAGCCCTGCTGACAGCGGACATTTGTACACACAAAAACAGACTTCAAGTAACAAAATAAAAACAGTCATAGAACGAATCCTGGCGCCCGCGGATCATGTCCTGAAAACCATATCATCAACAAGGTCATCATAAAAACCAAAAGGGCAAGGGTCAACATTCTTGTAAATTCAACACAAATTTTCCACGAACGCAATCGACAACCTGCAAGAACGAAAACAAGTTACGCAAGTGGCGCGCAATCCGCTCCTTGGCTGGTGGCTGTTACTGCTGCAAAAAATTAAGTCACACAGAATAACAAAGCAAAGCGTGCACTTGTCGCAAGCAAGCTCAAGCGTCAAACATTTGGTCACTGTCCACCTAGTCCGTCACCCCGTCGGGTGAGCTCAAAGTCGTCACACGTCAAATCGTCCAAAGTCTTAATGTTCGATACTAGTTCTGTCTTGTCTAACCATATTACTGAAATGGGCCTTCTCCATCGCAGTTTTGTTGTCGATGGTGCCCCTGAGTAATCCTAAACCCATATTTAGTCCAAAATTAGTCCTGATCAATCGTGCTTTTCAAATCTGTAGTATCTTTATATTTTTCAGGTGAGAGGAATGTTATCCTCTGCTGTGATCACATCACCCCAACTTTGAATCATGTCAACCATTCACAATAGTCAAGTAAAGTCAAGTTTATTTGTATAGCCCTAAATCACAAGCAGTCTCAAAGGGCTTCACATCGACAGAAATTGACAATTATTCTCAAAGCATCCCCTGATCTTAAGCTCCCAAAATACAAGTACACAACAATACTTGACAATACACAAACACCACACCACAAGCACAGACTTGACATTCATACACCATTACAAACAAACTGTCATTCCACAACACACACATAAAACCCCATACAATATTAAATTGTAAAAGGAATCCTCCCTACGCAAAATTTTCTCCTCAATTAAAATTTCCCTTTTTTATTTTAAATCCAAAGTTAATATCTAATTGTCTGGTTTCCTGTCCTCTCCTCGTTTGCCAATATGCATAATGCTGGAACATGATTTAACTCCCCATTTAGTTTGCTCACATCTCTCACTTAGACTATTTGACACTTTGTGTTGAGCTGTAACTTCAATATTTCCACATTCCCATATTTCTTCCACTAAACAGTTCCATTTGGCTTTCAGTTTAAATTCATCCCTCCAAATAACTACCTCTGGCAAAGAACCAACAATTTATAGAGCACTCCGTTTTACTGTTACCTTGTTCCCTCAGTCATCTTCTCACAAGCATAACTGACCCTCCTAAAAAAATAATGATACCAAAAATAATGTTTAAAAACAATATACACAGCTTCCTCCTGCCACTTACGCTATCACCTTGAAGATTATTGTTCTCATTTTTGTTGATGCCAATTCTTAGAATTAAAACGAAATGCTTACTTTTGCTAATGGAGTCACGCTATATCACAAATTTTGAAAACCTTCTTCCACGCTCCCCCTTTCTACCTATCAAAACCAATTAGAAATATTTTTGCTGTCATGATCATCATTGTGTCCCTCACACTTATTGTTCCCGTACTTTAAATTGTCAATTTTTGTACCTTTGAAGCCCTTTGAGACTTGCTTGTGGGCTATATAAATAAAATTGACTTGCCTTGACTTTATCATGATTCAACTTCTTCTGCATTCTTATGCCTCTTTTTATTTATTTATTCATTTTTTAACTTAACTACTTCTACGAATTCATCTGATTCACTTCATTCCACTTTTGACACATTCCAAATATTCATGCCAAATATTCTAAATATTTACGATTTTCGAGAAATTTACAAATTTTAAGCCAATATTTCACCATTCATTCTTCATGGCTCATTCAATATTTCTCATTTTCTTCCACATAATTCCTCCAATTAACCTTCTTTCACTTTCCAATTCACCTTCTCTCACTTTCTAGATTTAAATTTCACATTTTCACTTTAAACATTGCGAAATGCGGTAACATTTTGCAAATTTTTTATTTTTTTTTATTTCATTTTGTTTACTGTTCATCTTATGCCTACCTATTCCAAAACTTCCCACTTGTGAAAAATTTCAAATTTCCAACTTTAAAATTCACGCCCAATTTTGCAAAATTCTTTCGATATTTTCATCCATTTTCTGACCAATTCAACACGTTCCAAATTTAAACATAATCTTGTAGCATTCCCCGAATTTGTATTCAGCCTCTTCGCCTTCACACACAATTTCTCCAGAAATTACAAATTCTAGTTATTACTGTTCATCCTCCGTGACCCTCGTAAAGACAAGCCACACCAGTAATGGATGGATGGATGGATGGTTAATCCTAACCCTAAATGCCTATCATGAAGTGTCATTTAAATCAATTGTTGCAAGGGTCATGTCACTGTATTTGTTATTTAAAGCCCTACTGTATCCTTTTTAAAAGTAGTGCCCTGTATTACTATTTTGCTGTCGTATGATTTATCATTATTAGTGCATCTTCACTGTCCATATCTATGTATTTTGTTTTTATCCCCGTTCTAGTGTCAATAAGCAGCCTTATTATTCCCTCTTTTATCAAAACTCCTCAGATATGTCCGCCCCAGCACCCAAACACACTTCCATCCCTTTTGTCCCACACTCCACTAACTTTGTAATGCTTCAGCAGTCTTTAGCAATGTGTCCAGTTTGACTTCATGTGACTCATGCAAGTCCTTAGCAGCCTCTCCTCTTAGATTCTCATGATGATGATTCAGGGCTGGATCATCCCTCACTCTCAAATGCGTCCATCTTGTCTTTGTTCTTTCAGTCCATTTTCTTTTTGATCTGCAATTGTGTGTATTCCCGCAAACTGTATAGTTCTTGTCCTGTGAAGAGCTGTGCTTGCCCCCTTCAAGCATGACAACAGCTCCTGTTGTTCTCCCAAAGGTCAAAGGTGTCTCATGACCAGGGACAGTCCTCTGTTGATTTTGAGACAGCCAGTGGAGTAAGAGGACTCAGTTCAGGAATCGTGCCATGCGCTAGGGAAGAACACACTGAACACAAATTTAACAAAACTATCTTTGTGTTATCAGTCTTCCTGTGTACCCCAAATCTTCCTATTAACATTTTGTATCCTATCAGTTGCGCGCACTCATCATCTTACTATCAAGCCGCCCTTATCAAATGCTTTTTTTTCTTCTGAGCAATCCATCCACCCTATCCATTAACACGGCTAAAATCCTCGTTCCAGTGTTTATCATCAAATAAAGTTCCGAAATCTTTTGTAATAAACTGTAATATAATTTAACAATTCACAACATATGCGATGAATGTTATTGTTCAATCTATAGGTCATACAGCGCCTGTGTTCCAACTATGACATTCCTCCTTGATTTACCATCTCATAAGTTATTGTTGTCAGCAGCGCTAAATGATAGTGCTCGAAAGTGAATGCCTTATCGCCCAATTTAAAACACATGCCACATTTGAGCTAGTATTTATTCATTTATTTATTTGCCATCCTCATGTTAGCTGGCATATGTCAGAATTAAAATGTAAATTTGCTTTCAATTTTAAGTCTTTCAAAACTGCTATATCCTTACTGCACCGAAATAAACAGTTAAATATATCTTTAAAAACAACCAAAACAATCTATGCTCCTGCACAGACTCTTACAAGTGGCACCCAAATGCCAGATTACAAATCAAACCTCCTCCTTCACTCTCACATTTTTTGATAAAACAATCTACTTATCTAAACACTGTCATCACCTACTAAATTAATGGCCTGCAAATACAATGTTGTTGCTGTGGTCCCTCAAAACATGTGACTAAAATTTGGATAATTATTAACCCCCATCAATTGAGCAATTATCATCACTATTTACAAGTTAGCCCCCCTCTCTTCTCTCACTTCTCCTCAACATTGTATCAATGTTGACTAGGGGTGTAACGATACATCGATACACATCGATTAATCGATATAATGCTCTACGATTTATTGGCATCGATGCTAAAGGTAAACATCGATTTATATCGCCGTGTTTGACCTCGGACATTAGACGCGACTTTATTTTGAAATCCAGTTCATTGTTGCTTGCTTCCTCTTTCCGGGAGCAGTGCGCCCGGCGTTGTTGTGTTGTGAGCAGAGCACGCACGTGAAAGGGGAGGCGACAACTAGTACCCGGCTCCTGGGCTGGTGCTATGGCTAGTGTCCAAAGAGACGAGGAAATTTGCTCCCCTTCAGGCTTCAAGTCATTCGTTTGGAAGCACTATGGATTCCAAAGAAAAGATGGCTCAACGGACAAGACACGTGCAGTTTGTAAATCCTGCCATGCGGTGATCAAATATTCAGGGAGCACAAATCTCGCCGCACATTTAAAGAAAAAACACATCATCAAAGTTCAGTGTTAAAGTAAGCAATTTGTATAATACAATACTCTTGTAATTTCATAAATAAAGAGTTTGCAGTACCTTGTTGATTTTGCGTATGAATTGTTATAAATCAGGATATTGTTCTATATTTTTTATTTAAAAAAAAAAAATCGATCGTAGAGCACTATATCGCGATATATCGTGAATGAATCGCAGCAGGCTTTAAGATATTGGCAAATATCGTATCGTAGTTCTTTATATCGATATTATATCGTATCGTGACAAAACCCGCGATTTACACCCCTAATGTTGACGTCACAATCTGGCCAGGCCCGCACGTCCCGCTGGCCCCCACCCTTGCCGGTATGAGCCGAACGGGCCCCCTCCTTTCTTGAACATTCTCTGATCCATCCCATCTTCCTCCTCACACGCCCGCACCCACACATGTGCACATAAACGCACACACAGCGAGCGCGCACACAACCGCACTTACACACACGCATCCGCACGGCACGCACGCCAATACACAAAGTGCTCGCACAGAGCTCAGACGAACGACGACAGACTGACACAAACTTTTACAGAGATTACGCACATACACAGAACACACAGACAAAGGGATTTGAATCCATCTCTCATGTAGCTCACAATTTGCGCTTCCACATCAGCATACATTCCTCTCAATCTCACTCCATTCATTCCTCTCATCACACGCACACTCCCCCCAATTTGGTTGCACATTTTGGATATTTTAGCGGTCTGGTCTCTCACAGGAGGAACTGTTACCACCGGATACTTTTTGAGGAGGCCTCACTTCTCCTCGGGGATCTCACAAGCACCCCAGCTATTTGAATGCGATCGTCACCGCACCCTTGTCCGCCACGACGAAGCACTAGGTCCCTGACCTATCCTTAGTACGCGCAAGTCCCTGACTTTACCATACACGTTACACACGTAAGTTCCAAACTTATTCACCGTATATGTAACTTAACTTCTTGCACACCTTATTTGATCTGAACGACAGTCTCCTCTTAAATTTCCTCTTTCAATTTGCAGAATTTCGACATATAGTAACAGGTATTCTGCTTACCTCATCGGTTTAGGAGACGTCGTACCAGCTCAACGTTGTGCGCTTTTTCCTTATTCCAACGGTACGCCGACCGGGAGACAGCTGTCCCAGACTAACTGTCCGATGACTTGGACACAGACCACGAGTTAGTCAATTACCCTTCTTTTGACATCACGTACAGGGTCACCAAGGAACTGTTAGGATACGGATTTTAGCTATTGATCTGACTCCAAATTGTGATCAACACTTAACACGGACCTGCGTGAACTTGGCCCCCCACCCCCCGCAAAATTTAAGCAAAATAGTCTGTTTCGTTTGTGCTTCGTTTGTGCAGGTTTGTGCAGCAAAAAGTTTCGTTTGTGCTGCGATGGTTTTTTAGTTATGAACGATTCTTTTATAGGTCATCCAGAGTTCACCCAGCCCCCCATCTGCTCAAAATGGACCCAAAATGGTACCGTTCGTTTGTGCTTCGTTAGTGCTGGTTTGTGCAGCAAAAAGTTTCGTTTGTGCTGCTTCCGTTTCGGAGATATTAGACATTTATTTTATAGCGATGACGTCACCCAGCCCCCCACCTGTCTCCAAATGGACCCAAAATGGTACCGTTCGTTTGTGCTTCGTTTGTGCAGGTTTGTGCAGCAAAAATTTTTGTTTGTGCTGCTTCCGTTTCGGAGATATTACACATTTATTTTATAGCGATGACGTCTGGTAGCCCCCCCCCCTTGTTTACTTCCAAACGAGCCAAAATAGTGCCGTTCGTTCGTTTGTGTTTCGTTTGTGCTGGTTTGTGCTGCAAAAATTGAACCGATTGTGCCGCAAAAAAAATTGTTGGCGTTCAGTGAATCATTCAATTCGTCATTTATTTAATACTAATTTATTTTCTAGAGATGTCAAATCCTTGCTCCATGGACCGTTAATTAACCATTTGTTTGTGCCATTGCAATTTTTCATTATTAAAATCATGCTTTTTCATTAACCCCCTGTCATGTATTTTATTCTTTTTCACTTGACATCATGATAACTCCTTAATTCTTACACATGTATTATCCAAGTGACCTCTGCAGGTTGGTAAGACATATCGCAACAGGGTGGCAAAAAACAAAGACGTGCAACTTTTTCAAGCGACAAATGCACAACTATCTCCGAAGATTTAACAGTGAGTGACAGAAAGCGTCTTTTTCTGGGAAGTGACCATCGACAGCCACATGTATGGCGAACATCACAGGCAAATAAATCGATGGACTTTGGAGACCCTGAGCCAAGCCACCTTCCAAATTTGGCCACCCTGCGCAAGGCAAAGCAAGAGAAAAATGATTTGGCATTAGGTGACAAAAATCCAATTTTATCATTGCAGATGTTGAAATACAGTGCACCTCACAGTGACAGCATCAAAGACATTGGACATGACAAGTTCTTCTGTCACTATTGGAGTCAAACACAAATGCATGTGTACAAGAGCTTAAAGAAATCCCAGCCAATATTATGTGTTGATGCAACTGGCTCAATAGTTAAAAAACTGATGAGGCCGAATGGCATGTCTGGCCATATCTTCCTGTATCAGGGCGTTATGACAGGGCATACCAGCTCCAGTGTCCCAGTCGTGCAGATGCTGTCAGAGAAGCATGATGTTAATGCTATCACACAGTGGCTGAAGGAATGGATCCATGCAGGTGCATCTGTTCCTAAAGAAGCAGTGAGTGACTTTTCTCTGGCGATTCTTGGAGCTCTAGTCAAAGCTTTTACCCCTCATCCTGATCTGAAGAGCTACATCAATGAGTGCTTTAACATTTCACGTGGGAATCAACCTGGACATCTACCCCCATGTTTTGTCAGGGTAGATGTAGCACACTGCATTAAGATGATCTGCCGATGGGACTGCCTGAAAAACAAAAGACCTCGTGTTAAGGATTTCTTTGTTAGGTCAATAGCACAGCTTCTTAAGTCACAATGTTTGCAACATTCAAAAGAACTTCTTCGTGCTATCACCATTGTGGCACTGAGTGAGACAGAGGGTAATGACAATTCTGGAGCCCCTATCCCATCAGAAAAGTGCAAGAAATACTTGAGAGCGCAAATCGCAGAGGAATTTTTCCCCATTTCAGATGAGGAAGTTGAGGGACAAGAACCAAGTGATGCATTAAATCAGCACGTCCAGACTAATGTCCGAGAGTGGGTGACAGAAATATGTGAGGAGAGCAGGTCATTTGCTATGGCTGACGGGGATAGAGACAACATCCACTTCCTCCCTGAGATTATTCCCCAAATAACAAGACTTGGAAGTTACTTGCCCCTCTGGACAGCAATAATAGTCCCTCTCTTCAAAAGCGCCAGCATCACTGCAAGTTCCGCAGCTGTTGAAGCAGAATTCAAAAACATAAAAAAAGGCCTTTTCAAGCACGAAAGCCTACCCATTCGTGTGGACCGGTTTGTTGCTCGTCATCTTTCCTTCATTGAGGGAAACATGCGGATTTGCTCCGCAAAACAAAAAAGTGATGTGTGTGATGCCACGACCGTCAGAGAGCCTGACAATGTCTGCAGTACTTCTCAAACTGAAGTAGTAAACAAAAGGGGAGAAAAATCTCATCCTGGAGCGGAGCCAGATGCATCTACTGACAGTGTAGTTGAAAACTGGAGAGGTTTAGCGGTCCCACCGAAAAAAAGAAAGATAACTTCATATCTCTCTCCTTGTCCTGAATGGCTGCATATTGACACACAAGTGGGCTGGAAAAAAGTCAAGGTACCATTGTTGAAAAACGGGAACCATCAACAGCCTGTTAAACTTCGCACATCAAAAGTGTTTGTGCTCAATACTTGTGCATTTGATTCTGTCTTGCAATGCTTATGCTGTTCTTTCTGTGAAAGTTTTTCATTTGAAAAGACTGTTCTGAACTATGAATGTGGGAACCAATTCCTCCACCTGGTGAAAACCATCACAACACAGAGTGTGAACCCACAGGTATACTCACAGAGGGCAGAACTGCTGGGGGAAATATTCTAACCTGTCCTCCTGACCTCTGGTGCTCTCCAAATTGATGCACAATGCCACATCTCCACTGTAATTGAGAGCGCAATGAGGAATATCCCAAGTGTTTATTTGATAAAACAATGCTCCTCACAGTACTGCAGTTTAAGCCAACAAGTAACAAGGCAAGTTTCACTTGTTTGTCCAAACGTTGCTGTCCTGCAGACCTGTGGCATGGCTTCTCTTCAGACTGCTGCTGAAGAGGGACTCAGCCTTCCTGACTCTCTCTGCCTCAGGCCAATTGAAAATCCTTCCCAGTGTCCGTCTTCATTCAAAACTCTGGACAACAATACAGGCAAGGCTCTGTGTTCAGGTAATGTTACTCACAGCTACAATCTGGGAGAGTTTGTGTGGATTGACACTGACCTTGGTAGCAGTTGCAAGGAAGTTGCCTTGCTTGAATTTCCCTCCAGTCTGGAGCTAAAAGAGAAGACCTTTACTTTGAGAGCAGTCATTGGCTTTGAACCAGGGCTGACCCAGGATTCTCTCGGGCATTATGTGGCATACTGCAGGAGGACTGCATATGCCTGGGAGATCTATAATGACCTGGGAAGTGGAGTGAAAGCAGCATCAGTAAATACTAAGATCTTCCCACATGCTGTGTTCACACAGTGCAGTGATGCATTGTTTGAATTGTTGGAAAAAAATGTTGATAATGTTCCCTTTGACAAAGAAAGTTATTTTTTCACGTTTTCAAGTTTCTTTTTCTGGCTGTCATCAACTTCACATACATGTATTAATTGTTGCATTAATTAATTAATGTTTTGGAGCAGACATAGACTCATCAGGGTATTTAGGTTGCGGTGAACCTTTTGCATGTCAGATGTAATTGAAAAAAATGATCACATAGGCTTATTGAAAACAAGGAAATTAATCAATGAGCACGATACAAACATAATTACAGAAATATCCTCGTACTAAAAGCCATTCCCCGCAGTGAAAGTTTTCTGTAAGATAAAAAGAAAAGAAAAAAAGGCTAAGAACATATTTACCTTGTATTCGTCCTGCATCAGGAGCATTCCAGGAGCTTGAAATTCGCGACAAAATACAGTGACGTGGGGCTGGGTGACGTCTTCGCTATGAATTAAATGTGTAATATCTGCAAAACCATAGCAGCCGGCACAATCGGTACAATTTTTGCAGCACAAACCAGCACAAACGAAACACAAACAAACGAACGGCACTATTTTGGGTCGTTTGGAAGTAAACAAGGGGGCGGGGCTACCTGACGTCATCGCTATAAAATAAATGTTTAATATCTCCGAAACGGAAGCAGCACAAACGAAAATTTTTGCTGCACAAACCTGCACAAACGAACGGTACCATTTTGGGTCCATTTGGAGACAGGTGGGGGGCTGGGTGACGTCATCGCTATAAAATAAATGTCTAATATCTCCGAAACGGAAGCAGCACAAACGAAAATTTTTGCTGCACAAACCAGCACTAACGAAGCACAAACGAACGGTACCATTTTGGGTCCATTCTGAGCAGATGGGGGGCTGGGTGAACTCTGGATGACCTATAAAAGAATCGTTCATAACTAAAAAACCATCGCAGCACAAACGAAAATTTTTGCTGCACAAACCTGCACAAACGAAGCACAAACGAACGGTACCATTTTGGGTCCATTTGGAGACAGGTGGGGGGCTGGGTGACGTCATCGCTATAAAATAAATGTGTAATATCTCCGAAACGGAAGTAGCACAAACGAAAATTTTTGCTGCACAAACGAAGCACAAACGAACGGTACCATTTTGGGTCCATTTGGAGACAGGTGGGGGGCTGGGTGACGTCATCGCTATAAAATAAATGTCTAATATCTCCGAAACGGAAGCAGCACAAACGAAAATTTTTGCTGCACAAACCAGCACTAACGAAGCACAAATGAACGGTACCATTTTGGGTCCATTTTGAGCAGATGGGGGGCTGGGTGAACTCTGGATGACCTATAAAAGAATCGTTCATAACTAAAAAACCATAGCAGCACAAACGAACATTTTTGCTGCACAAACCAGCACAAACGAAACAGACTATTTTGCTTAAATTTTGCGGGGGGTGGGGGGCCAAGTTCACGCAGGTAACACAGTGGTTCTCAAATAGTGGGGCGCGCCCCCCTTGCTATACCTGGGGGGGCGCGTGTGACCCTGGGGAACAGGCTTTTTTTTTGGCAGTACTAGAATAAAGTGTAATTGCGCCTTTACTACAGCAGGGGGCAGTGGCGCTCTCATTGTTACTTCTGTCACGTTTGCGACAGTGCAACATTTTACGACTTACAAGACAAGTTAGGATAGTCACGGTGGAGAGGGGGGGCGCGAATAGTTTCTTCTTGCTAGGGGGGGCGTAACAGAAAATAATTGAGAAGCACTGACTTAACACAAGAATTGCTATGTTCTAATCCACACACTGGCGCACCTAACAATTTTGCGAGTTCGTTCTGTCAAAGAGAAGACCAGTAGATCAATCAGACCGAATTTACCAATTGTTTAATCCTGACAAAGCAAGCTAATACAGGCGCCTGGGTCTTGGGTCCTTAACACAAAAACTCGTGTGCCTTCGTGACCAGAAAAGACGACACATTCTTCCGGGTTGCCCAGTTTTAAAGAAACACAATATGAATATTCAAACATGCAAAAGCTTGTGTGGTGATTGGTCGATGGTCATCTCCTCCTCGTTTGGGTTTTCCCCTGCTCAGCACAGGTGTCTGGACCACAAAGACCAGTTGTTTTTCGCGTTCCCATCGGCCTTGAGATATGCTCTGGACCTCCTGTTCCACAATACTTTGAAGAAAACAAATCCATGTAGCCTGCACATTCCTTTCCACTTATTAAGCGACCACACTACTACTAGAAATTATATTGATATGATTATATGTGTCTAACGGAGCCTTAATCAAATGTGTTTGCAAACTGCCGAAAGTACATTTCCCTTTACCGTGCATTATCGTGTTCTTGCTTGGTTCAGGAATGTCCGTTTGGCTAATGGCCTTGAAGCTCGGGTCGTTCATGATTTTAGCCTGATGGAAGACGAAGTCCACGAAGATTTCGAAGGGGGGAATGAAACTCCATAATGTTGTTTGTAACTGAATCCGACAGTCCGCCACTTCTCTTGCAGGCTAAAGGGCAGCCTTTGAACCAGGGGACTTATTCCTCTGGCTGTGTCTAGGTACTGAAGGCCTGGAAGGGTTCCGTTTGCCTTGGCTGCTCTTAATTCCATCAAGAGGTCATGGAGCTTTTCACAGTCTTTGTTGGTGATATTTGAGAAATTGTTGAGGCGTTGGAAGAGAGCCTCTTCGACTACTTCAGGGGCTCTGTAGCATGCGTCCAGTCTGTCCCATGTCATCTGGAGTCCTCGTTGGGGATGATTAGCATTGGCATCCCTGATACGTTTTGCATGCTCTCCCGACTCTTTCAAAGTCAAGTCAAAGTCAGCTTTATTGTCAATCTCTTCATATGTCAAGACACACAAAGAAACCGAAATTCCGTTCCCTCCAACCCACGGTGACGAGACACAGTACACGATAAACATACAAGTAGACGTCACAAAATAAAAACAAGAAGGCGCAAACAATAAATAATAAATAGATAAAATGAGTGATTAATAAGTAATAAACAAATAACCCAATAAATAAGAGGAGCAAAACTGAGCCAGTGTGCGTACAGCAGACAGTAAGCATAGCGCAAAGTACAGGGCGCTACGCAGAAAGGGGGGCGAATTCAGGATCCTAACAGCTTGGAGTATGAAGCTGTTGGAGAGTCTGGTGGTGCGGGACCGCAGGCTCCTGTACCTTTTCCCAGAGGGCAGAAGATCGAACAAAGAGTGAGCGGTGTGACTTACATCACTCACGATCATGGTCGCCTTGCGGGTGAGATGGGAGGTGTAAATGTCCTTCAAGGAGGGGAGCGAAGCACCAATAATCTTACCAGCCGTGTTCACTATGCGCTGCAGGGCCTTCAAGTTGTAGTCAGTGCAGCCGCCACCCCAAACAGCAATACAGCTGGAGAGGACATCGGAATGGTGCTGCGGTACTTGACCAGTAGCTCCATCTCCTCGCTGGGAGTGAGATTGAGTCCTCTCACAGCGTTTTGGAAGGACAGTTGCGAAGCTCTGTAGCTTGCAGGCTTGTTGTTGAATTGAGTCATACCTGTAGTGACCAGCTCGCAACAGGCAATATATATATATATATACAGTGCCTTGCGAAAGTATTCGGCCCCCTTGAACCTTTCAACATTTTGCGACATTACACACACACATATACAGTGGAGCCTCGTTTTTCGACCACAATCCGTTCCAGAAGGCTGTTCGAGAAATTAATCGTTTGAATTCTGAATCATGTTTTCCCATTACAAATAATGGGGAAAAAATTAATCAATTCCAAGCACAAAAAACCTCGCCTTTTTTAAGCATTTTTTAATTTGCGCATTTTTGTCCGATCACACAACTGCAGCGCACGGCCGAACGCGTAAGCGTAGCGCGTCGCCAACCGCGTAACTGCACCGCACTGGTCGCATTATTGTGACAGAGCCATCGCTGAAATTTAGAAAATATTTCTAAAGTACCGTTTTTTTCGGACTAAAAGTCGCTCCGGAATATACGTCGCATTAGCCATAAAATGCACAATGAAGTGAAAAAAACATATAAGTCACTCCGGAGTATAAGTCGCATTTTAGGGGAAATTTATTCGACAAAATCCAACACCATGAACAGACATGTACGAGCAACAACAGGCTAAACCAGGGGTGGGCAAACTACGGCCCGCGGGGCACATCCGGCCCACGGTACCGTTTAATCCGGCCCGCCAACCCTGAACAAATTGTATTATTAAACTTTTTTTTTGGTCTTTTTGCCTGCAATGACTGCGTTTCCCCAGTAGATGGGAAAGCGTTCGCCTGCGCATTTACTATCGGAAGCCGTGTCAGAAAGCTCGGTGCACACTCACAAGTGCGTGTACGTACTCAGTAGTACGGACATGGCGCACTCGCGCTCTATTTGTATCAGTCCCGAATTTAGAGCGTGGGCTGTGACGACAGCATTCTTGTAATTCGCGCGCTGAGCTTTCAGATGCAGTTTTGCGCTAAAGCCACCCATAAACCTTCCCCTGGAATCCTTCCATTAAAATGAGTCGCCCAAGGAAAAGCAAGGTGGACACACTGCCGAGTGTTTAAAAAAGAGTGGCCAATTCGGCTCGACGTACGCGACGTGACGTTCAGCAACATGAACATCAACATCAACCCGTCTCAGATCGAGGTCAACGGACCAACACCTCGGATCTCTCCTAAGAATTGCCACAACAAATTTTACTCCAGACTATGACGTACTAGCAAAAAAAGGGAGACCAACAACACTGTTCCCACTGAAAATGAAGGGGAGGCATTTTGAATATGATTTGTACACATAGCAGGGATTGAAACTAGCGACCATTCTCATTTTCGAACAATTCAGGATGCTCAAGGACATTGATGCACCACCTGTTTGCGACTAATCGTAACCTGTAAAGTTCTTAAGGCTTACTTTAAGGAAGTGTTTCCCGTTTCCTCACCTCTGTTACCAGGTGTTTGCGAGTTAAAACTCTGCTCTGATTTTCAGATACCCCTCACCGTGTTGCCGTTTTGATTACCGTTTTTTTCCGTGTATAGTGCGCAAAATTTAACGAATTTATTGTCCTAAAATCTGGGGTGCGCATTATACATGGGTACAAAAAATTTAAAAAAACAATTTTTTAATTTTTTTTTTTTTTTTTTTTTTTTAGAAAACAAAACCAACAACAGGACTGACCGACAAAGTCGTGGAACAAAAAGACAGGGTGACATTACCAAAGACAGGAACAGAAAGCAAACAGACATCATGACAGTAACACATGCAATGATCCGACGGTGAGCGAGGGGCAGACAGGACTTAAATACAAAACACGTTACATTGATTGAGGTGACACAGGAAGAGAGGGGCGACGCGAACAGAAACTATGGAAACCTAGACACATAGCAAAACTGGGGACGAGACATGACAAATCTCCCCCGAAATAAAACTTGTAATCACCTTTCTTCTTGTTTATTGTCAATCGCGCATCGCATTCAGCCATCCTGTCCCAACACACTTAGTCAAAAAAATCCATAATTGACGACACATCGTTTGATGCGATGGTGCAATCCTTGATGGTGTGTTATTGTCAAATATTGTTTGTTTTTTAATCTCCATCGCGGACCGGACGTCATGCGGAAGCAGTATGACTGTGCATGCGCGAAAGCAGTATGACTGCGCATGCGCACTATGGGTCAGCTGCGCAGAACGGATGCGCAAGACAAGTCAGCTATTTACTAATTAGCGAGAGTTCGGTTTAATTAGCAGTTTCATCGAATGGATAAGAGAGCAAGTTATACTGTAGCATTTCGAAAGAAAGTCATTGAAGTGGCAGAAGAATTAGGCAATAGGGCAGCTGCGCGCCAATTTGACGTCAATGAGTCAAACATAAGACTCTGGAGGAAGAAAAAAAAATAATTTGATACAGCGAAGGCTTCAGCAATATAGTCCTCTTCTCTTCTTGACTGACAATGAATGTGATAGTTTAATACAATCAGCAAATAACAAAATGCGTATTACAGGTCGGTCATATTTTATTTCACAACACTTTGCCTTGTTCCTTTCGTCTCTGCTGTTCACTTCAAACACGCTCCATACGAGCGCAATGCTCTCGTATCAGACAAGGCTTGCTCGATCACCTGCTCGTTTGCTGTCTGTCACAATGTACCCTACACAAATCCGAAACATTTGTTGCGGCTCCGAGTCACGACGAGGGGCAAGTTTTGGTTTCCAAGGGTGTTTTTATTCCTCTTCAACGTCTCTCCCATACAGAGCCGCCTTTTTCACGTCTGCACGCCTCTTTCACGTGCGCGCACGGAGCGCGGTGGTGCGTTTACGGGCAGTCGGAGAAATCAACGCCAACAAAAAAAATTACATCCAGCCTAGTTAAGACCATACCAGAATATAAAAATGGGACCCATTGCCTCCCTGCGTGTGTGACGATCATTGGGACTTAAAAAAAAAAAAAAAAAAATAAAAAAATTCATAAAAAAAAAAAATCATAAAAATTGGGTGCGTATTACACATGGGTACAGGCTTTTTTCCAGCATCAGCATGCCATTTTTAGGGTGCGTATTATACATGGGGGCGCACTATACACGGAAAAAAACGGTACTTTATTTGGGTGTATGCTTTCACCGATTCTTCAAGATTATAAATTTGGTCAGAATGTTTGCCGTTTGATGTGATCTCATAAGATAAACATCTTTCATTAATCTGACCTGCAGGCACTGAAGTGATGGAGACTGTTATTCATAATAACAGTGTCGTATTTTATGAGAATCACTGATAGCAGTTTTTTAGTGAATTATTTTTATTTATTTTTTTTAATGCTAATAGTATCAATAAATGCATTTGTTTTCAAAAAACTTGTTTGGAATATCCATGCTTTACTACCTACCAAATGACCTTTACAGGTTGCTTATATTACTTCACACAAACACTACGTCCATCTGCTCCTGGTTCGGCCCTCCGGTCCAAATTTAGAACCCAGTTTGGCCCGCGAGTCGAAAAGTTTGCCCACCCCTGGGCTAAACAATAGGTAGCTAACGTGACATGAACACAAACGAAGAGCTGAGAACGGCCCTGACGTAACATTCAGAGTTATTCAAATATAACTATTACATAAATAACATGTTAATCAAACTATCTGTGTCACTCCAATTCATTAAATCCATTGATCGTCCTTTATGGAAACGATGCCGTGTATGTGTCGCGCCGCTGACGTCTAAATATTCTAAATATTCCACAGACTCATATAACGATATATAAAGTACCGTAATTTTCGGAGTATAAGTCGCACCGGAGTATAAATCGCACCAGCCATAAAATGCCCAAAACTGTGAAAAAAAAAACATATATAAGTCGCTCCGGAGTATAAGTCGCATTTTGGGGGGTAATTTTATTCGACAAAATCCAACACCAAGAGCAGACATGAACGAGCAACAACAGGCTAAACGATACGGTATGCTAACGTGACAAACACAAACGTGGAGCTGAGAATGGGCCTAACGTCATTAAATCCATTGATCAAATTTCTTGTCCTTCATGTCATCCTGGTGACAGAGGACATGTCCAGAGGATATGGCGCTTTGAAGTGTTAATTACTTTATTTGATTTTTTCTCTCTATTTTTCATGTTTTGAATATGTTCAAGATAAAGATATCAAAGCACGTGAAGTGATCAACTATACTAAAAATAACATGTGAAGTGGTCAACTATACTTGTAAGTAAGTGATGTGTTAATGATCAAGTAAAAATTTGTGAAAAAAAACATATATGTCGCTCCTGAGTATAAGTCGCCCCCCCACCCAAACTATGAAAAGAAAACGCAACTTATAGTCCGAAAATTACGGTATATATCCAATAACATCATATAAACAACAATATTATCAAACAATCTGTGTCACTCCGAATCATTAAATCATCGATCAAATTACTCGTTATTATTATTACTAGTCCTTTGTCAACAACGTCAGCCTCGTCGTTATTCCACAGATCTAGTATATAACAATATTGTAGCGTTAACAATGTACCAGGAAAGACTTGGGTTTGGTAAACGGCTCTTTATTTAACAAAACAAGAGTTCAACGAGCCAACAACTACTGAACTGTAACGATAAAAACATATTACAAGTTGCTATACAATGAAATACTGTGATTTTCCATTCATAATGCGCAGAATTGAACTAATATATTGTCCTAAAATCTGGGGTGCGCATTATGCATGGGTACAACAATTTTTGAAGAAAATCTCCCTCGAAATAAAACTTGAAATCACCTTTCTTCTTGTTTGTTGTCAATCACGCATCGCATTCAGCCATCCTGCCCAACACACTTAGTCAGTAAAATTCATAATTGACAACACATCGTTTGATGCGATGGTGCAATCCTTGATGGTGTGTTGTTGTCAAATATTGTTTGTTTTTTAATCTCCATCGCAGACCGGATATCATGCGGAGGCCGCCATGACAGTATGCGCAGAATGGATGCGCAAGACACGTCAGCTATATAAAGAGCGAGAGTTCAGTTCTCTACCTATGTTTATTGTCAATCGCGCATCGCATTCAGCCATCCTGCCCAACACAGTCAGTAAAATTCATAATTGACGACGCATTGTTTGATGCAACGGTGCAATCCTTGATGGTGTGTTATTGTCAAATATTGTTTGTTTTTTAATCTCCATCGCAAACCGGATATTATACGGAGGCCGCCATTACAGATGCGCAGAACGGATGCGCAAGACACGTCAGCTATATAAAGAGCGAGAGTTCAGTTCTCTACCTAAATGCGTATTACAGGTAATATTTTATTTCACAACACTTTGCCTTGTTCCTTTCTTCTCTGCTGTTCACTTCAAACACGCTCCATACGAACACAATGGTCTCGTATCAGATGCTTGCTCGATCACCTGCTCGTTTGCTGTCACAATGTACCCTACACAAATCCGAAACATTTCTTCGCTATCGAGTTTGCTAGCGCATGCGCAGTGATACTGACCGGCAGAATAACATCCGGTTGTTCCCAAAGATGATCTTTTCTCTGAAATAATTTTACGTGTACGGACTTAAGAGTCAAAATTTGGGTGCGTATTATACATGGGTACAGGCTTTTTTCCAGCATTGACATGCCATTTTTAGGGTGCGTATTATGCATGGGGGCGTATTATACATGGAAAATTACGGTATATCAAATAACTATAACATAAATAGTTCACCGCCACACGGCCCCAAGCACCGGCGTCGACTTCCAGGCGTGTGGCGGCGTGCACTTCTATTCCCGGAGGTGGAAGAGAGCTCCATAGAATAGGACCGGGCGTGTGTAAAATCCATGTCTGAGCCCCATCCACCGTCCCCGGGCAGCCACCCGGCCGAGCGCCGGCCCCCGCCTTCCATCCACGCAGGTGAAAGAGATCTCCGTAGAATAGGACTGGGCGTGCGTAAAAGCCATGTCAGATCCCCATCCACCGTCCCCGGACAGCCACCCGGCCGAGCGCCGGCCCCCGACTTCCATCCACAGAGGTGAAAGAGAGATTCGTAGAGTTGGACCAGGCGTGCGTTAAAGCCATAATAGTTTTTCAAACCTTCTGTGTCGCTTCAAATCATTAAATCCTTCAAACTCTTCGTCCTTTGTCACTTACCAACAAAGCCGCTGATGATGCCGGTAGTACGTGGGGCCCTTCGTCATCTTCGTCATCCCGTGATCGAATCTTTGTACTTTATGTAAACAACCGCCGCGCCGCTGATGTCACTTGAAATTCAAATTACAGTAATCCCTTGCTACATTGCGGTTCGTTTATCACGGTTTCGCTTTAATATTTTTTTTTAATTTTGAAAATTTGTGAAAAAATTCACATATAAGTCGCTTCTCAGTATAAGTCGCCCCCCCACCCAAGCTATGAAAATAAACGCGATTTATAGTCCGAAAAATACGGTACTGATGTACTTTCCAAAATTTAAGTGGACCTCAGTGTGCAGGGAGATTAATTTTGTCCGATCGCGCAACTGCATATATATACACAACATAGTTATCTTTTATGTTAGCAAAGCAATGCTAATCTGGCTCACAGATGGCCTGAAAAATAATTAAATAATTGAAACATTACGTATATGGATAGGTCTGATGACACTGAACATTTTGAGTGGCTCAAAGTAAAAAACAATAATCCAGAAATGACAAAATTATCACACCTCAAAAGCACTGGGCAATTTTGCATTCAGGGTTTTTTAACACAGAGAAATTGAAAAAATTGTCCATGAACAAACCCTGACAAAAATATTAACATTAAATATTAACATGCACAAACCATCACTCACCTTTGTTGCTCAGTGAGCTATAGATTCAACTTTTATCATCTACCACCATTTTTAGACTACAATATGTATGTGTGGCGTACCATCTGGTCTAAACATGCAACGTGGTATCCAGTCTTGTCTTATTTATTTACAAAACCTGTTTTAGCAGCTATCCGAATTTCGTTGTACAACTAAGTTGTAAAATGACAATAAAGGGCATTCTATTCCATTCTATTCCATTCTATTCTATTCTATTCTATTCTATTCTATTTTACATAGCCAAAATCCAAAACGTTCTTTATTTTTTTTTTCATCCACCTAACTTTTTGGGGGTGATAGTAGCTGGAAACCCACCTCAAGTTGCTCTCTCCATTGAACATAAACAAACCATTTCTCGTTTCGCTTTTAGAAAAATGAAAAACAAACATTTATCTGATATTCTATTTTTATTTAATATAACTTGAGCTTGCTTTGTCTGGAAACCAGGAGAGGCTCTTTTTCTGCTACTACTTCTATGCGTCTAGCAGCAGTGACTAAAGCAGCTTGTATACAATGTCATTCAAAAGAATGCGCCAAAATCATCACATGTTAATTTAAAAACAACGAAACAATCAAAAACTTTCGCTTTGACACTTGTTGTACATATCTCAAAGTCTTAATGTATTGTTATTACTCAATTTGGCCAGTGCGGCAGCACTAACAACATCAAGGCGATATTTTCTTCCCAAAACATGCCTCAGGTTATTGCAGTCCACCGTGTTGATTGCAGCTGTTAATCAATAGTTTGTCATCGATGTTTTTATCGATAGTGTTGAAACGTGAAGTTTGTCTTTAACATGTAATATGGAGGACATGTTACTTCACACAGGAGTTACTTTGAGGAATGGAGTTGTCTCAGAGGGACAGAGTCTCTGAGCTTGTGGAAGAGCTTACAACTTCTGGACAGCTGCAGCTAAACAAGGAACAAATGAAGAAACTCAAGAATATTTGCAAGTATGTCAAACCCTTTTTTTTGTCATGCATTTCCAGCAACTCTGAGAAAGATCACCAAATGATTCCCGAGCGCGGCACTGCTGCTGCTCACTGCTCCCCTCTCCCCGGGGGATGGATCAGAATCACACGGAGATGGGTTAAATGCAGAGGACAAATTTCACTACACCCAAATGTGTGTGTGACGATCATTGGGACTCAGGGCTGTGGACTCGGTCGGATTTTTGCACCGAGTCCAAGTCCGAGTCCGGCCTCTTGACCACGAGTCCGAGTCCGGCTGTCCATTTTTTCTGTTAATTCATGTGACTGCTTAGTCTTTATTCAAGGCTAATTTAGATCAAAATCTAAATAATTACAACAGTTTTGTGATGGCTTTGTCTTTATTAAACATATAAACAAATACAATAAACAGATACTTTCAAGTTTTAATCATTAATTACACCATTATAGCTCAGATATTTATCTAAACACAAATAATTAGTGACGACCCCACAACTATCGAACCACATCAATGATATAAGCTGGGTGACATAATCGTCCTTGACATTGGTACATAATGTAAACATTAGCCTAAGTGCAACTCAACGTGGCCTGTCCGTTATTTACATTTGTTGGCGGCCTGGGCACCTGTCCGTCAGTATTCTCCCCACCGACTCACAATGTCCCGGGTCAAGGTTAACAGCTACCTAAATAATCGATCTCCAGCAAATTAAATTGGAAAATATTCTTTCTGACCCTCTCACCATCTCCAAAGGGGTTCCTCAAGGCTCGATCCTAGGCCCATTGCTGTTTCCCATTTACATTAATGATGTAGTCAAATATGTCGGCAGTAAGATCCACCTTTTATGCTGATGATACTATCCTATACTCTGAAGGTACTTCTCTCCATTCTGCAGAATCCTCATTACAATTTAGCTTCATCTCCGTTGAACAATATTTCCATAATCTCCATCTCTTTCTTAACACTAAGAAAACCAAATGCAAAATTTTTAACCGGTCTCGTGCTCCCAACGATACCCCTAAAATATTTTTGGTCGAAACTCCATTTCTCTGCAGCTTATGATTGGAATACTATGCAAAATACCCTAAAATTCACTGTCATCACATCATTTACTGTTTTCAAACAAAAATTGCAACAAGTTTTAACCGACTCTGCAGCTGTTAGTTTAAATATGTTATATTGTATAGCCTTTCCCCAACGTATCATCTATTGATACACATTCTAATACATTTTCAACCACCAAGTGACATGCTCTCCAGTGTCTCACAAACAATGCTGTCTTCAATAAAAAGTGCCACTCCTCTACTTGGTTTATTATTCCTGCTCTTGTGCACAAATTTATATCCGTCAAGGTAAAAGTCCTTGTACTTTTCTTCATTAATGCAAATTTCAGATATTGCAATGATGTTAAAAGGTTTGGCCAAAGTCAATGGATAATCCTGAGTTTTGTTTTCCAAAGTTGGCAGATAAACTGGCATTGAAGTGAATTATTGAGAGCTTTCCATCCATGCCGATGCAACTGTTAAACTGCTTCTTAGAGTAATAGCTAAAAAAAAAATTCCCATTACAATAGTAAAGACTGTCATTGATCAATATCTTCATTTGGGTCATTTGAACTTTTTGTGTGTGTGTGTGTGTGCTTTATGTGCATGTGTGTGCTTTGTGCTATGTACCTGATTCATGTTGGAATTATATACACTGCACAAAAAAATTAAAGGAATCATTTTTTATCAGGGTATGGCATGAATTCAATTACACTTTTCTGATAAGGTTTGGGTCAAGTACGCGGCAGAGGGGGGACCGATATCTGCTGCTTTGTGCACGGAGAAACGGGTTGAGCACTGCCCGAGTCCTACAGAATGACCTCCAGCAGGCTACTGGTGTAAATGTCTAGGTCCAAACAGTCAGAAACCGACTTCACGAGGGTGGCGTCAGGGCACGACGTCCTGTAGGTCCTGGGTTCCTCCTGATCTACAACAATGCCCGGCCTCATGTGGCAGGAATATGCAGACAGTATCTGGAGGATGAAGGAATTGACACAATTGAATGGCCCTCACGATCACCTGATCTAAACCCGATAGAACACCTCTGGGACATAATGTTTCAGTCCATCAGACGCTGCCAGGTTGCTCCTCAGACTTTACAGGATCTCCCTGATGCCCTTAGATCTGGGAGGGCATCCTACAACACACCATCCATCGTCTCATTAGGAGCACGCCGCGATGTTGTCAAGCATGCATACAAGCCCCTGGGGGCCACACAAGATATTGTAAATAATTTTGATTTGCAGAAATCGAATTTAGGCAAAATGGATGAGCCTGCCACATCATTTTTTTCACTTTGATTTTTGTGGTGTCTATATACTGATCCCCTCTGTAGGCTGAAAACTTTTTTCCATCAAAAGATCTGGCATCCTTTTGTTCCTGAGACATTAAATCGTCCATATCAGTGTAGCCCGGTGATTACCAGACTAATAGTTTATTTAATTATTTCTGTTACAGTAATTGTCATAATATTCATTATTATGATAGTATATAAATCCTATTTTTTATTTAAATATAGGTCACCCAAACTTAAAAGTAAACTGTCTGTTTAAGCAAGTTAGGTTGTGTTTGTGTTCATACCATTTCATTGGTCAATTAAACAAATTGGCATTGCATAGTCAAATGTGATTGGCTGTTGTTGGGGAGAGGGTTTTTTCCCCCCGGGAAAAAAGAAAGCGTTGAAAAAGACTGAGCGGAACGGACGTATGCGGTATCCTTCCGAAGGAATTGACAGGGTTGTTGGTAAATAATTTGCTAAGAATACAGTGGTATGTTTTAAGATACGTACAGACTCTCTTAGTTTTGCCGAGTCGGGAAAGTTTTGTTTGTCGCAAGAGGAGCGAGCCTGGAACCGGAAATTAGCAAGGCCGTAGCAACCGCGGTTAACGTCTGAGCTACGTTGCCATCTCGTTGCCACGCACTCAAGCTACCGGACGACAGAGGCCATCTCGTTGCCACGCACTCAAGCTACCCGACGACAGAGACCATATCTTGCCACGCACTCAAGCTACGGACAACCGAGACCGTTTATTGCCACGTACTCAAGCTGCAAAAAACCGACGAGGAATTTTAGCTTTGCCGAGTAGTGAGCAAGGCGGGGAACAGGCCTGCAACGGGGTGGTGCGGACTGAGTTGTGAGTACGGAGTGTGCGTGTGTGCGTGAGTGGGCCCACTACACTAAAATTCTGAGCGTGTGTGTATCTGTGTGCGCGTGTGAAAAGAAGTTTGTCTTTTGCCATTGTTCTATGTGGATTTATTTTCGTTTTTGTATTAAAATATGGCTCGTTCTAATTTCGCCAATACGTTATAGTTGCTCTGGGTCTCATTTTAGCTAGTGTTTGTTTGGTTGGTAGTTTTCACCGACCTCACTTAATTAGGTGAACCTTCGTGGTATCCACCTGAGGGCAAACCGGACCCAAGCACCCACCATTCTCTGGTAAGTTCTACACTGAGTGGTTTAAAAGGGTGCTACATCAGTATAGATATCCAAATCTGATGTGTTTTCAAAGTGTTCCTTTAATTTTTTTGAGCAGTGTAGTAGGTTGGTTGGCCTTCTTATGAAGCATCTCTGAACTGTTTTCGCACTCTAATCATTTCTGGTGTTATTCCTTGTAGGGAATCTAACGACTGCATCAATCATGTCTACCGCTCACTAATGTCCCAGCTCACCCAAAACCATGCCGACATCCGTCTTGCAGCCCTTATGATAGCCAGCGACCTTTTCCCCAAATCACATCACTTCCGAACACTCCTGGTGGAGAACTTCCAGGTACTGGGGTAAAGTAAACATTATATCAAATGAGGGCCGAATGTTTGAGAGTGTTGGCAAAGGAAATGAATGCACATTCACATCATGGTTCCTCAGTGTTCGCCCAAGGTTGCAAACGTTTGATGTTTGCCAAGCGTTCACTGAATGTTTACCAACAGTTTTAATGATTTTTAAACATTGTGAAACAGGCTTTAGTTTAATATTCATTGTAAAAGTACTTTGTATGTTCTGGGTGAAAATCATAACTGCGAATGAAAAAGTTTGACTTGTTTGGTAGTGTGTTTGCTGACACAAGAAACAGTATTAATTCTAAAGAGGACAGCTAGAGGCTGACCTTTTTGAGAGATTATCATGGGGATGCCAGTAAATTTTACTATTAATCACCGGGTCGGGCCAGAGTTACAATTCAAGGTTGGATTGATTTCAAAGTGGAATGATTCATTTTGATTAAGTCTGGTACGACTCAGTTCGAGAGGGTATGATTCAATTACTTTCTTGTTGTCCTTTTACATAGTATTGTCAAATCCTGCACTTGTCAAATGTAAACGACCGGCTCTCCGTTTAAAGCAGTGCTTCTCAATTATTTTCTGTTACGCCCCCCCTAGCAAGAAGAAAACTATTCGCGCCCCCCCCCCTCCCCACCGTGACTGTCCTAACTTGTCTTGTAAGTCGTAAAATGTTGCACTGTCGCAAACATCACAGAAGTAACAATGAGAGCGCCACTGCCCCCTGCTGGGAAGATGCGCAATTACACTTTATTCTAGTACTGCAAAAAAAAAGCCTGTTCCCCAGGGTCACACGCGCCCCCCCAGGTATAGCACGGCGCCCCCCAAGGGGGGCGCGCCCCACTATTGGAGAAGCACTGGTTTAAAGGGTTAAAACTCTACTTTGGGCCTACTGCTCTAACGCAGCTCTCATGGGGAGACGAGAGTTACCGTAAATTTCGGACTATAAGCCACGACTTTCTTCTCAAATTTTGAACCCTGCGGCTTATAGTCCGGTGCGGCTTATATAGGATTTTTTCCATGATTTTTGTGATGACTTGATCACTTTTATACACTTGTAAAAAGGCTGTGGACCGCTGTTGTGCGGCACCGCTTTGCTGGGCGGAGGGATGTATGACACGGTCACTGGGGAGAAAAGTGGTGTGTTGATCGCATGTCCATCCGCCAGGCAAATAGTGCCGCAAAATTTACACAAAGATGAGACAGAACGAGATCAAGACGGATAATACTGAAAGGAAGCTTTTATACACAAACCGTCATTATGGGGGGCTTACCGTAATTTTATAGTATAAGTAGCACCAGCCATAAAATGCCCAAAAAAGTGAAAAAAATATATATATAAGTCGCTCCGGAGTATAAGTCGCATTTTGGGGGGCAATTTATTCGACAAAATCCAACACCAAGAACAGACATGAATGAGCAACAACAGGCTAAACGATACGGTATGCTAACGTGACAAACACAAACGAGGAGCTGAGAACTGACGTAACATTCAGTTATTTAAAAGATAACTATTACATAAATAACACGTTTATAAAACCATCTGTGTCACTCCAATTCATTTAATCCATCGATCGTCCTTTGTCAACAATGCCGTGTGCCGCGCCGCAGTTCAAATTATTCCACAGGCCCATACAACGATATATAAACTATATTTTAACTAACTAACACATAAACAACAATATTATAAAACCATTTGTGTCACCCCAAAACATTAAATCCATCGATCAAATTTCTCGTCCTTTATGTCATCCTGGTGACAGAGGACATGTCCAGAGGATATGGCGCTTCAAAGTATTAATTACTTTATTTGAATTTTTTCTCTCTATTTTTCATGTTTTGAATATGTTCAAGATAAAGATATCAAAGCATGTGAAGTGATCAACTATACTAAAAATAACATGTGAAGTGGTCAACTATACTTGTAAGTGATGTGTTAATGATCAAGTAAAAATTTGTGAAAAAAAACATGTATAAGTCTCTCCTGAGTATAAATCGCCCCCCCACCCAAACTATGAAAAAAAATAGTTTCTATTCACTCCTGAGCAATGTTCCCTCTAATTTTTCATGTATCTGGGCATACACACAAGCTCACTGAGGACTACTCTGAGCAACATCAGATATGCACGCTTTATTTTTAAATAAGTAATTTGGTCCACTTAAAAAAAAGACAAAAATCTGAAAAATGGGATGTGTAGATGTTATACAGTATGTGAGAGTCCTGCTTTGGCCATGGGAAGAGTCCTAATCATGCTAATCTGAAGTCTGTTTTTCCGAGGCTTCACCAGCATGTTAATTTTCTCACGCATGGCGACAGCTTCCTGGGCCTGGTCTACTCTTCGCATAAAGAAGCTTTCAAAGCCGCCCCCCTCCCCCATCTTGGCCTTTCTGACCATATCACTGTTATGCTTTTGCCCGCATACAGACAAATGGTGAGAGCATCCAGACCGGTTCGAAAGCGGGTAAGGGTGTGGCCTGAGGGTGCCTGATGCGCTTTGTGACTGCTTTGGCTCTACTGACTGGGACATGTTTAGGAGGGCTGCCACTTGCGACGATCGGACAGACATTGAGGAGTATACTGACTCTGTTTCCTCTCAAAATCCATCGTCACTCGGGCTAACCGGAAGCCATGGCTGACGGGGGCTGTCTTCAGGCTGCTGAGGGCCAGGGACAAAGCCTTTAGAGCGGGGGATGAGGCTGGATTGAGGACTGCGAGGGCCGACCTGTCCCGGGGCATCAAAGAAGCAAAGAGGACGTTCTCTTGCAAAATTAACGCCCACTTCAAGGACAGCAGGGACGCACGGAGCCTTTGGCAGGGCATTCAGACCATCACGGACTACAAGCCCGCACCGCAGAGCTGTGAAGGGGACGTCCGTCTGCTCAATGACCTTAACCGCTTCTTTGCTCGCTTCGACGCTCAGAACAGCACTTGCCCGCTAAAGGCCACTCCTCCTTCACATGAGCTGCCCCTGTGCCTCTCCGCCGACAGCGTGAGGAGGGCGCTTGCCGCTATCAACATCCATAAGGCGGCGGGCCCTGACAACATCCCGGGTCGAGCGCTGAAGGACTGCGCTGGTGAGCTGACGGATGTCTTCACAGACATCTTTAACACTTCCCTGCAGCAGGCCATCGTCCCGTTGTGTTTCAAAGCTTTGTTTCAAAGCTGCCACCATCTGTGCCGAAGAAACCTGCTCCGTCCTGCTTCAATGACTACCGCCCCGTGGCACTTACGCCCATCATCATGAAGTGCTTTGAGCGGCTTGTCATGGAGCACATCCGTTCCGTTCTCCCCCCCACCATTGACCCCTTCCAGTTTGCGTACCGAGCCAAGCGGTCCTCTGAGGATGCCATCTGCTCTGCCCTCCACTCGGCCCTCACCCACCTGGAGAGAAGGGACTCGTATGTGAGATTGCTGT
This sequence comes from Syngnathus typhle, assembly GCF_033458585.1. Taxonomy (NCBI): domain Eukaryota; kingdom Metazoa; phylum Chordata; class Actinopteri; order Syngnathiformes; family Syngnathidae; genus Syngnathus; species Syngnathus typhle. Next base: position 2,140,066 of record NC_083738.1, on the reverse strand, counting down.
TTGTGGACTTCAGTTCTGCTTTCAACACCATTGTGCCACAACGTCTCATCAGCAAACTTGACAAGCTGGGCCTCAGTACCTATCTCTGCAACTGGCTACTGGACTTCCTCTGTCAGAGGCCACAGGTGGTACGTGTTGGCGACAAGATCTCTGCCAGCATCACGCTGAGCACAGGGGCCCCCCAAGGCTGCATGCTTAGTCCGCTACTCTTCACCCTCTTGACGCATGACTGCATTGCAACCCACAGTGACAACCGCATAGTGAAGTTTGCTGACGACACGACTCTGGTGGGTCTCATCACCAAGGGAGACGAGACTCAGTACAGGCTGGAGGTTGACCTTCTGACCACGTGGTGCAGGGACAACAACCTCCTGCTGAACGTCGACAAGACCAAGGAGGTTGTTGTTGACTTCCGGAAGGTTCACACCCAACACCTGCCGCTGACCATCGACGGTGCTGTGGTGGAGAGAGTGAGCAGCGCCAGGTTCCTGGGGGTGCACATCAGTGAGGATCTCTCCTGGACCACGAACACCGCATCACTGGCGAAGAAGGCCCAGCGCCGCCTGTACTTCCTGCGGAAACTCAGGCGAGCGAGCGCTCCTCCGGCCGTCATGACTACATTTTACCGTGGCACCATTGAAAGCGTCCTCTTCAGCTGTATTGCTGTTTGGGGTGGCGGCTGCACTGACTACAACTTGAAGGCCCTGCAGCGCATAGTGAACACGGCTGGTAAGATTATTGGTGCTTCACTCCCCTCCTTGAAAGACATTTACATCTCCCATCTCACCCGCAAGGCGACCACGATTGTGAGTGATGTGAGTCCCCCCGCTCACTCTTTGTTTGAGCTTCTGTCCTCTGGGAAGAGGTATAAGAGCCTGCGCTCCCGCACCACCAGACTCAACAACAGCTTCATACTCCAGGCGGTTAGGATCCTGAACTCGCTTCCCCTTTCTGCGTAGCGTCCTGTACTTTTGCGCTACACTTACTGTCTGCTGTATGCACACTGGCTCCGTTTTGCTCCTCTTATTTATTGTGTTATCTGTTTATTTATTATTTATTCATCATTCTTATTATTTATTGTTTGTGCCTTCTTGTTTTTATATTGTGTCGTTCACTTGTATGTCTATCGTGTTATATGTCTCGTCACCGTTTGTGTGTCTTGACGTGAAGAGATTGACAATAAAGCTGAATTTGACTTTTGACTTTGGCTTTGGCCATAGAAAGAGTCCTGCTTTGGCCATGGAAAGAGTCCTGCTTTGGCCATGGGAAGAGTCCTGCTTTGCCCTGGCTGAGGGTCCTGTTCTGGAAGATCTGAGACATATACACCTTTCATACATAACATTTTGCTCACATTAAAACATTCACATTTTGCACAATGACTTGTGCTGTAGCTTGTGACACTGTAACACTTTGTCTGTAAAATATCTAATTACACAGTTTTTCTTGGCATTTCTACTACCCATAAATAATCTAAAAGTAACAACATTTAATGATTAATATCCATAAAGACAAAATCTTAATAACCGTCACTAGAATATGCACAAATCTGACTTAAATTTTACCTTATTTTTCACGTCTGTCCTTCTCACTTCTCCAATGGTTGTACACTTTGTCCAGGTTGATGGCTTTGTCTGCTTCTTCGTTTGACTTTATGCGCATCAGCTGGTCCAAATGTGTTACTTCAAGACGATTTCTGGATTTTGTTTTGATATGATTCATTAAACTAAATCCTCTTTAACAGTCGGCATTGGAAGCTTGAAATGTAGCACAAATATTCACAAGCTGTGAGATCTCCTTCAGCTCCTCACATCTAAGTAGACCTTTCTGACTTGAAAAAGAAAAAAATTTCACCCAATTCCACCGCTTTTTCTTCAATTTGCACATACTCCGACAGCCATTCCATCTTAAAAGAACTGCATTTCTTTTTTACTGTGGCTTGGTGACTGGATGTATCGCTGCCTGTTCGTTTTGCCATGATGCGGGGTTTGTATTAGCATCACTTAACCTGCTAGCTAACCTGCACGGCGCATATAGGCAGGGTCCAGACGCAAGCACCGTCAATGCCATGATTGGCTTCGTACCGTAAGTGAACCGTATCCTACATTGGCTGGACACCTGTCACTCACTGAGTGAGAAATAAAATATATATATATTATTGGGCGAATTAATTAGATTAGGTCTAATATTAATATAATATTATTGATATAATATATTATAATAATATGTTATAATCTAATATTAATAATATCTAATATTGGTGAGCAGCACCAAGTTCCTGGGGGTGCACATCAGTGAGGATCTCTCCTGGTCCACCAACACCGCATCACTGGCGAAGAAAGCCCAGCGCCGCCTGTACTTCCTGCGGAAACTCAGGCGAACGAGCGCTCCTCCGGCCGTCATGACTACATTTTACCGCGGCACCATTGAGAGCGTCCTCTCCAGCTGTATTGCTGTTTGGGGTGGCGGCTGCACTGACTACAACTTGAAGGCCCCGCAGCGCATAGTGAACACGGCTGGTAAGATTACCGTTTTTTTTTCGTGTGTAATGCGCCCCCATGTATAATACGCACCCTAAAAATGGCATGCTGATGCTGGAAAAAAGCCTCCCATGTATAATACGCACCCAATTTTTATGAATTTTTTTAATTTTTTTTTTTTATTTTTTTATTTTTTTTTTTATAAAGTCCCAATGATCGTCACACACGCAGGGAGGCAATGGGTCCCATTTTTTAGTCTTTGGTATGGTCTTAACTAGGCTGGATGTAATTCTTTTTGTTGGCGTTGATTTCTCCGACTGCCCATAAACGCACCACCGCGCTCCGTGCGCGCATGTGAAAAAGGCGTGCGGACGTGAAAAAGGCGGCTCTGTATGGGAGAGACGTTGAAGAGGAATAAAAAGACCCTTGGAAACCAAAACTTGCCCCTCGTCGTGACTCGGAGCCGCAACAAATGTTTCGGATTTGTGTAGGGTACATTGTGACAGACAGCAAACGAGCAGGTGATCGAGCAAGCCTTGTCTGATACGAGAGCATTGCGGTCGTATGGAGCGTGTTTGAACTGAGCAGCAGAGACGAAAGGAACAAGGCAAAGTGTTGTGAAATAAAATATTACCTATAATGTTCATTTTGTTATTTGCTGATTGAAACTGCTAATTAAACTGTGAATTGAAACTAATAGGAAGAAAGCAATAACACACCATCAAGAATTGCACCATCGCATCAAACGATGTGTCGTCAATTATGGATTTTACTGACTAAGTGTGTTGGGCAGGATGGCTGAATGCGATGCGCGATTGACAACAAACAAGAAGAAAGGTGATTTCAAGTTTTATTTCGGGGGAGATTTGTCATGTCTCGTCCCCAGTTTTGCTATGTGTCTAGGTTGCCATAGTTTCTGTTCGCGTCGCCCCTCTCTTCCTGTGTCACCTCAATCGATGTAACGTGTTTTGTATTTAAGTCCTGTCTGCCCCTCGCTCACCGTCGGATCATTGCATGTGTTACTGTCATGATTTCTGTTCCTGTCTTTGGTAATGTCACCCTGTCTTTTTGTTCCACGACTTTGTCGGTCAGTCCTGTTGTTGGTTTTGTTGTACCATGACTTTTTTTAAATAAAAAAAAAAATAAAAATAAAAATAAAAAAAAATTGTACCCATGTATAATGCGCACCCCAGATTTTAGGACAATAAATTTGTTAAATTTTGCGCACTATACACGGAAAAAAACGGTATTGGTGCTTCGCTCCCCTCCTTGAAGGCCATTTACACCCCCCATCTCACCCGCAAGGCGACCACGATTGTGAGTGATGTGAGTCACCCCGCTCACTTGATCTTCTGCCCTCTGGGAAAAGGTACAGGAGCCTGCGCTCCCGCACCACCAGACTCTCCAACAGCTTCATACTCCAGGCTGTTAGGATCCTGAACTCGCACCCCCTTTCTGCCTAGCGTCCTGTACTTTGCGCTATGCTTACTGTCTGCTGTACGCACACTGGCTCAGTTTTGCTCCTCTTATTTATTGGGTTATTTGTTTATTATTTATTCATCACTGATTTTATTTATTTATTATTTATTGTTTGTGCCTTGTTTTTATTTTGTGTCGTCTAGTTGTATGTTTATCGTGTACTGTGTCTCGTCACCGTGGGATAGAGGAAACGGAATTTTGGTTTCTTTGTGTGTCTTGACATATGAAGGGATTGACAATAAAGCTGACTTTGACTTTGTATGTGTGCGCGATTGCGCACGCGCGCAGCTTAGAGGGAACATTGCTCCTGAGTGTAAGTCGCCCCCCCACCCGACTACTTATAGTCAGAAAATTACGGTATATATGATTTTTTCCGTGATTTTTGTGACGACTTGATCACTTTTATACACTCGTAAAAAGGCTGTGGACTGCTGTTGTGCAGCGCCGCTTTGCTGGGCGGAGGGATATGACATGGTCACTGGGGAGAAAAGTGGTGTGTTGATCGCATGTCCATCCGCCAGGCAAATAGTGCCGTAAAATTTACACAAAGATGAGACAGAACGAGATCAAGACCGACATTACTGAAAGGAAGCTTTTATACACAAACCATCATTATGGGGAGCTTATATATGATTATTTCCGTGATTTCTGTGATTTGATCACTTTTATACACGTAAAAAGGCTGTGGACCGCTGTTGTGCGGCACCACTTTGCTGGGTGGAGGGATATATGGACACGGTCACTGGGGAGAAAAGTGGTGTGTTGATCGCATGTCCATCCGCCAGGCAAATAGTGCCGTATAATTCACACAAAGAAGAGACGGAACGAGATCAAGACTGACATTACTGAAAGGAAGCTTTTCAAAGTCAAAGTCAGCTTTATTGTCAATCTCTTCACATGTCAAGACACACTAAGAAACCGAAATTACGTTTTCTCTATCCCACGGTGACGACACATATTACACGATAGACATACAAGTAAACGACACAATATAAAAAAGAAGAAGACACAAACAATAAATAATAAGAGTGATGAATAAATAATGAATAAACAGATGACACACTAAAAAAGAGGAGCAAAACGGAGCCAGTGTGCATACAGCAGACAGTAAGCATAGCGCAAAGGTACAGGACGCTACCCAGAAAGGGGAAGCGAGTTCAGGCTCCTAACAGCCTGGGGTATGAGGTGAGTCTGGTGGTGCGGGAGCGCAGGCTCCTATACCTCTTCCCAGAGGGCAGAAGATCAAACAAAGAGTGAGCGGGGTGACTCACATCACACACAATCGTGGTTGCCTTGCGGGTGAGATGGGAGATGTAAATATTAGGGGTGTAAATCGCGGGTTTTGTCACGATACGATATATCGATACAAAGAACTACGATACGATATTTGCAATAATGGAAATTAAAAAACCCTACTTCCCTACTTGGCACTCACTAGAATTGGGGGGTTAGATCACCAAATGATTACCAGGCGCGGCACCGCCGCTGCTCACTGCTCCCTTTAGGGATGGGTTAAATGCAGAGACAAATTTCACCACACCCAGACGTGTGTGTGACAATCATTGGGTTTTTACGTTTCTTCTTTTTTTTACTGCCTACCAACTTCTAGCTAACCAGCTACTAGCCACTTCTAGCATTTGATCTGGATTATTCCCAGCTGCTGTTACGTCTCATCTCTTCCATGAACTATCACTTCTACTTCGGGCTCCTATTCCACCAATTTCTCGCCCATTTGTCTACACTGCTGGTCTTCATCGCCTCAACTAAAATCAACATCTCCCTGCTGCTGCTGCCTCAGCTGCCAGCAAGGCAGGGCTTCTTCGCCGTTGCCGCTAAATCCACCGTAGCGCTGGACTATCTTTGAACTGACATTTCCATTATGGCTCACCCATCCCCTCTTTCTGGACTACCTCTCGCCCCCCCGTCACCCCCACCTCCCGTACTGCCAACCTCAACAACCTCCGCTCCCGCTCCTCCATCCATCTCCTTTGCGCTGCTGAACTGTTGCCCCCTCTTCAACAAATGACCAGTTATTTTTAAACTACTGCTGGACAATAACTTTGAACTGCTCCTTCTCTGTGAAACATGGCAACAGCCCCTGGATTTCTATGCTCTCAACCAAGCCACTCCGTCCAACTACAGCTACATCGCCAAACCCCGCCTCTCTGGGCGAGGGGGTGGCATTGCTGTCCTCCATAAGCAGTCCCGACCCATCACTGAATTGAACTGCAACCTCCCATTTATTTCATCCTTTGATCTCACTTTTCCCCTCCATAACTCTACTACTGGTGTTCTCATCTACCGCCCCCCCAGGTCACATCCGTCTTTTCTTTCTGAACTCTTTGAACTCACCATCATAGCCTCAGTCTCCTATCACCTCCTACTCATCGGTGACTTCAACAGCCACATTGACCAGCCAACTGCCCCACTGACGTCTGACTTCATCTCTCTTCTGGACTGCTTTCATCTCACCCAGCACATCAACTTCCCCACCCACACCAAAGGCAACACCCTGGATATAGTATGCTCCTCCTTTCCACTCACATCCAAACCCCAACCTCTCGCCTTCCCACTGTCAGATCATCTCTGCATCCTCTTCTCCGCCCCTCTACCCTCGCCTCATAATTCCACAAAACGCACCATCTCCTACCGCAACATCAAGAGTAAACCTAATCACGCTTTGCCAGCTCTTATCCTCTGCCCTTCCCTTCCTCCCCTGATGACCTCGAACCCCATGCTCAACAACATTCTTTCTGACTCCCTTGATTCCCTAGCCCCCTGGAAAACGTCCTCTATTACATTCACTAACTCTGCCCCCGGTCCACCTTGGAACTTCGCTCCATGAAACAAACTGGCTGTCAACTTGAACGCCTCTACAAAAGAACCCGCCTCACTGTCCATGCTGAAACATTCAAACAGCACATCTCCTCCTACCGTGATACTCGTCTTGCTGCCAAATCTGCTTACTTCTCATCTCTCATTAATGACACCAACCAGAACCCCCGCATACTGTTCTCCACAGTCAACAAATTGCTCCGGCCACCGGCCACCAGCCCACCCTTCTCACCCGCCCTCTGTAACTCCTTCCATGTCAACTTTAACAACAAAATCGCTCAAATCAACAGTTCTCTGACTGGGACCATCAATAACTCCTCCTCCCCCAGCTCCCCTGCTCTCCTGCTCCCCCTTCCTAACCTCCCACCCTTCCCCTCTCTCACTGCCTTCTCCCTTGTCGACTCCTACATCATCCTAGACATCATCACCGCATCTAACACAACAACCTGCTCTCTCGACCCCCTTCCAACGACCTTAACTAAGGCCTGCCTCCCTCACCTCACCACCCTTTTTAATCAGTCTCTATCCCTTGGCCACTTTCCCACTGTCTATAAGCTTGCAGCCATCACCCTGTCCTCAAAAAGCCCACCTTGGACCCAGTCAATTCCACACCCATTTCCAGTCCACCAACCCGTATGAACCCCTCCAATCCGGGTTCCGCCCACTTCACAGCACCGAAACAGCTCTTGTTAAAGTCACCAACGATTTCCTCATTTCTCCAGACTCTGGTGCCCTCAGCATCTTGTTACTACTTGACTTTAGCGCAGCCTTTGACACTGTGAACCACTCCATCCTCCTTCAAAGGCTGCACCAAAAAGGTGTTGAAGGCACTGCACTCAACTGACTCACCTCCTATCTCGCTAACAGAAACCAGTTCATCTCGCTCTCTGGTCACACATCCATCCTCTCCCCAGTTACACAGGGGAGATTATTCTTGTTCTTGGCCCCCTCCTATTCATCTTTTACCTCTTTCCCCTTGGTAATGTCATTCGCAACTCAATCTGGACTTCCACTGCTACGCTGATGACACACAGATCTATATACACACCACACCAACCCAAAACCCTCACCTACCTTGAAACCTGCATCTGTACAATAAAACCATGGCTGACCCACAACTTTTTCAAACTCAACAGTGACAAAACAGAGCTCTTCCTCATAGGCACGAAATCCCCCCTCAATAAAACTGGATCCATCACACTCACCATTGACTCCTCAACCATCACTCCCTCCCCTCTGGCACGCAACCTTAGCATTATTTTCGACCCGACAGTGTCCTTCCACCTTCATGTTAGCTCAGTTGTCCAGACCTCCTACTTCCACCTCCGCCGCACCGCCAAAATCCAACACTGTCTCTCTCTCCCTGCCGCTAAATCCCTAATCCATGCGCTCATCTCATCCCGGCTTGACTACTGCAACTCCCTTCTCACTGGAATCCCTGCTCACTCACTCCATAGACTTCAACTACCGTTTTTTTCCGTGTATAGTGCGCAAAATTTAACCAATTTATTGTCCTAAAATCTGGGGTGCGCATTATACATGGGTACAAAAAAAATATATATATTTTTTAATTTATTTATTATTATTATTTTTTTTTTATTAAGTCCCAATGATTGTCACACACGCAGGGAGGCAATGGGTCCCATTTTTATAGTCTTTGGTATGGTCTTAACTAGGCTGGATGTAATTTTTTTTGTTGGCGTTGATTTCTCCGACTGCCCATGAACGCACCACCGCGCTCCGTGCGCGCACGGGACAGCAAACGAGCAGGTGATCGAGCAAGCGTCTGATACGAGAGCATTGCGGTCGCATGGAGCGTGTTTGAAGTGAACAGCAGAGAAGAAAGGAACAAGGCAAAGTGTTGTGAAATAAAATGCACAGAACGGATGCGCAAGACACGTCAGCTATATAAAGAGCGAGAGTTGTTTTCTTCCTATTAGTTTCAATTCACAGTTTAATTAGCAGTTTCAATCAGCAAATAACAAAATGCGTATTACAGGTAATATTTTATTTCACAACACTTTGCCTTGTTCCTTTGGTCTCTGCTGTTCATCCTAAAACACAAAGGCGCTCTTTAAGCAATGCGACAGTGAGCGCCCGGCGCGCTGCGGTTGCGCGACCGCACCAAATTAAGCTCCCTGCGCAGTGCGCACTGAGGTCCACTTAAATTTTAGAAAGTACATCAGGACTTTAAAAATATCTTCTAAATTTCAGCGACGGCTCTGTCACAATAATCGACCAGCGCGGTGCAGTTGGGCGGTCGGCGGCGCGCTACGGTTGAGCGTTCTCTCTCGCACTCTCTCTCTCGCTCTCTCTCGCTCTCGCACACACGCGCACACACGCAAACCGGATATCATACGGAGGCCGCCATTACAGATGCGCAGAACGGATGCGCAAGACACGTCAGCTATATTAAGAGCGAGAGTTCAGTTCTCTACCTAAATCCGTATTACAGGTAATATTTTATTTCACAACACTTTGTCTTGTTCCTTTCTTCTCTGCTGTTCACTTCAAACACGCTCCATGCGACCGCAATGCTCTCGTATCAGACGCTTGCTCGATCACCTGCTCGTTTGCTGTCCTGTGCGCGCACGGAGCGCGGTGGTGCGTTTACGGGCAGTCGGAGAAATCAACGCCAACAAAAAAAATTACATCCAGCCTATTTAAGACCATACCAAAGACTATAAAAATGGGACCCATTGCCTCCCTGCGTGTGTGACGGTCATTGGGACTTAAAAAAAAAAGAACAAAAAAAAAAACAATTTTTAAAAAAATTCATAAAAATTGGGTGCGTATTATACATGGGTACAGGCTTTTTTCCAGCATCAGCATGCCATTTTTAGGGTGCGTATTATACATGGGGGCGCACTATACACGGAAAAAAACGGTAGTCCAAAACTCTGCTGCTCGCCTCCTTACCCACACCCGGTCCTGCAAACATATCACTCCTGTTCTCCACTCTCTTCACTGGCTCCCCATCAAGAAGCGTATCATCTTCAAAATACTCCAGTTAGAGTGAGCAACACCCTAACATGTGCTCATAGCGATGGTCGAATGAAGTCTGACTCAGGCCTCGTCAGGCGCTTATTTATTGAGAGAAACAAAGTGGGGTTGAAAGTGGGGGTTTGGGAACACACAGATTGGGTGAAGACGGTCCCCTGCTGATCAAAGCATAGCAGGGGACCTTTTACGACGTTCTGTAAACAAAGCAACTTTGATTGCTTCCTCTGCAGCTACTCAATAAGTTGAAATGATCTTAGCACTTTGGTAAACTAATTTTGTCTAGACAGGACACACTAGTTAAATTATTACAGGTTATATTCCAACATAATCATACGATGAAGATATTCTGCAAACCCTAACATATCCCTCCTGTTTTATCATATGATTATGTCAACCTCGATCAATCAAACGCAAGTAAGAAAATACAATGAAAGCAATAACTTCCAGTGAAGATGAGGCTTTTCCTCAATACTCCAGTCCAAAGTATGTGCAACTCAAAAAACCTGCGGCCAGATTATGTGCAGGAAAAGAGTTACACGGTCCCTCTGCCTTAGGCGACCAGACTGTTATCAATCAAGATAAAAAATTGCTCGTGATTGTTCAGCCGTTGGGGGCTTGGCACGCCCACTGGTGGAGGATGAGCACGATTCTCACCCCCTTCGCAGATCTGCTCCGTCCGGGGAGAATTTGGGAATGTCTGCTGCGTAGTAGTTGTCTTCAGTGGCTCAGGGTGGACTACCTGGCCACCAAGGGGGAAGAGGATTATTCTGCCTCTGTATGAACTGGGGCGGGGACTGTCGATGGCTGGTCTGGTTCCTTGCAGGAACCCTTCACTGGGACGCACTGGGACAGATGATACCACGATCCTCCTTTGCCGGCCAGCCGGACGGCATGTGAGATGCGCTCCACCAATTTATAGGGTCCAGTCGACGCAGGCTCCGTCCCCCTCCTTCTTGGGAACGTTGGGGTGATCTGGACCTGGATCCGCCACCGAAAGGACAGCAGCACGTCCGGAAAACAGCAAAAAACAGCACCTTTTCTGCAACCTTTGCATTAGTCATTTGAGATGTTTCTTCTGCTCCTCTCATCACTGTTTTGGTTGCCCTGGTTACAGAGGCGTTGCTACACCAAAGGGAGGGAAGATTGTGTCTGTAGCAACGTTGATTAGCTAAGGAATGTAGTGTGGTGCAAACTAGCACTTCATTGTCGGCCCGTGACCCCCGCAGAGTTTGTCCATCTGTTCTTCTCCAGTTGTTGGCCGAGAAGTCCGTGAGTGAGAACAGATAACTTCAATTGCCGCTTTCCTGTGGGACAATGCAACTAAACCTTGGCTAGACTTTATCTACTTAGCAAATTAACACTCAATAACAATAAGTAACTTGTCCTAAACACTAAAACAAATGTTAAATAAATGTAAGGTAACTGGTATGCAGTTCCTTAAACAAACATTGAGTAAATATAGGATAACTTGTACGCAACTACCTCAAACTGTGTTTAACACTTAACAAAAAAACCAGTTCTGATCTACGAACCAAACCTACAGTTAACTAAAAGGAATGAAGTTTCTTTCAACCAAATAAGAACATTTCGCCTATGCAAATAAGCTCTGCTCATTGTTAGTGAAGGCCTCTTACAGAAACAAAAACACACAGATAACATAAGGACAGGAAGGACACATATGGCTGACAGGGATCAAAAGACTTCCTTGTCACTAAAGAGACTCCCCTGTCACTAAAGAGAAAGAACGTAGATAAAAGGAAAGCCATAAACTCGTAAATGACAAGGCTTTACTTAAATTATTCCAACATTTCCCTCCTGTTTATCACATATTTGCTCAATGTTTATATTACCAAAAAAAAACAACCACTTCTCTCGATTTTCAGTTGTCGGATCACAAGTATGAGCACAAATAAGTTTACACCAAAAAAGGACAAATGTTGCGACATCATTATTCGGAAACACACAGATCTGGGAAAAAGTCTGTAAACTCAAGTGCAATAATTGCATCATCATCATCGTTATCAACATGCTGTCGTTCAGACATTAGGCATACCCGGGCCATCTCGTCGTCCATGGGCGAGATTGCTGTAGTGATAAGACGATTAAACAGAGCACGGAGACATGGAATACAACAACATCCACACAAGGTGAGTATAGCAGTTATTTAGGACACAAGGGCTTCATACTTCCCAAAAGCAGTCATCCACTTGTTGTGCTCTTTCATCCTCGTGTTGAGGGATTGCAAGTTTGCAGTCATCTTCGTCAGGCTCCCATCAGGGGCGGTGTCCTTCTGGATGAAGGTGCAGCATTGTTCCCTGAACATTAAGCAGACCCTTCCTTTCCCAGACAACAACATAACAAGAGCATTGCGGTTCTGGATTGACATTAGGGAAGGCATGGCTAGCTGTTCGTGCACTGCCTCAAGTCCCACTTGTGTCCGTTTGCCCAATTTCTGCATGTTGCAATGGATGTAATTTATCCTGTCAACGTTCTTGTTCATCGTCCACCAGCAGCAAATGGAGGACTCCCATCCCGCTTCAATTTGGTCAATTAATTCTTATTAATCAGGAACTCCTCTGGGGACTCTAATTGCATCAATTTCAGTCAGATCATCGTCGCCTCTCAAATTTAAAGACATTATGTTTTTGTTTTTTCCAGCTTTTTCTCCGATCTTGGCATGTCGGTACATATATAATTTTGGTTGACTACAGTCTCTAAAAGCAATGGTTTCTTTTCTTTTTCTTCCATTCAACGGATATTATATAGGACACTTTGTCAAACATTTTCACAATCAGTAAACAAACTATCCACATTCATTTTCGAGATATTGATTCCATTCTTTAACATCTACAGCAGTTGTTGACAAACTATTATTTCTTTACATAACGTTTTTGCCACTGTTAAGGCATTCAGTGTTTATTTTGAAGCCAATTCAATCCATTTTTAGAATGCATCTATTATGACCTGGCATTATAACCCTGTGGATTGTGTTAAGCACATGTTAAACAAGCTCTAAAAAAATTTTCATAAACGTTTTGAATATGAATCAAATTCATATGTTGTATAAAGCTGACTGAACTGCCCTTCCATCCCCCCTGTTGAGCCAGGTGTCAACGGCACGTGACAACCCCATGGCTCAATACAGCTGCCCATTTGTATCGTTTCCTTTCCTTTCTCAACGTAACAACCCAATCCACCAATCGAATAAAAAAAATAAACAAAATAAACAAAATAACTGCTGGTAAAATAATATAATAGTTAACTGTTGTAGTTTCATAACTTTAACTAACTCAATCGCTCTCTTATTCTCAAATTTTAAATTTAGCTTTGAAATGTCGGTATTTCATAATCGTACATCATTCAATTCCAGAAAGCAAGTTCTTTCCAATCTTAACGAATTCGGTTTTGTTTTGCGGTGCAAATCAGATAGACTACAGATAAATAAATTCTTTAGTGCACCTATATTAGCGAATTTCATCCTTTTAACACCTAACACAACACACAGACAACACAAAAACAGCAGAGACACAGCTCACAAACAATACCAACAAATAACGCTGCGCAGACGTCATCCTCTATTTTGACGTGTTGGTTATACTTTTTCTTTTTCTTTTTTCTTTCCTCAGTGCTTTTTATCCTTCGTGCAACTATTGTCACACCTTCCCTAGGCATCACCCTGCTTCGATATCACTTGCCACCACGCACTCAGCACACCCCTGGAATGGGTACGACCCTACTCCGCGCACAGCCACAGCAAGGGAAGCAAGAGGGGGGGGGCCCGGCATTTTCATACTGATTTACAACAAAAGCACAAATCACTTATGTCTGTTTGGGAGGATCACAACAGCCAAACGTTACAAATGACAAACCACAAGACACAGGTCTGGGAACCACATCAACGACCGCCAAACGCAAATGCCGGGTCAAGGACTGTTCTTCGTCTGTTCTTTGCAACTCTTGTCAAAAGCAACCTTTATTTTTCTTTTGTTTGTATTTGTTTCTTTTTTTTTCTTTTTCTTCTTTCCTTTCTAGCATCTAACTTACTCAAAATCATTCTTCCTTCAAAGTCACTCAACTACTTGTCCATAGCAGTCTCCGACAACTTCAACCATTCAACCTGTATTTTCCCTTCAGTCGGGCATTCAGTCATCAATGCTCATTTGCATCTCACACACAGTCTCCAAAAAGGAGTCTTTCCATCACATTGGTCCCAATTCATCCAAGCACTCCACACAACATTCACATACCATTTTCAATTCAAGGTTCCTGATAGAACAATCCACTAATCCCAAAAAAACTCAATACAATAAAAACGGCTGGCAAATTAATTAAATTAAGTTTTTTCTTTGTTTTCAAATTTAAAGAACTCAATCTCTCAGATTCAGCTTGCATATAGAAGATCGTATAATCTTACAACACAACCAATCAATAATTTCTAATAAATGTAGCATACAATGTCTCTGTATTAGCATGAGCGGTCAAAAAAAAGGGGGGGGGGAAGCTTGACATGTTGAAAATTTGGCTTTTCCTCTGCCTCTTCCTCCACCCTTTGATTGGTATTGTTTTGCACGACGACACGCTCTCGCCAAGTGGCCCCGTTTCCCACAGTTCCAACAGTCCAAATTTTAGCTGGAGTTTGAATTGAATGGCGGCCTGCGGCCTTGTTGGTCTCTTACTCTTCCTCTGCCCTTTTGGGAGCTTCGGAAGATCGTTGCATCTTCATTTAGATCATTATCATCATCAAATGGGATGCCACTGTGCACCCAGAATTCTTTTCCAAACCCTAATTGAATAGTGGTCTCATCACTTTTTATCTTTCCATTTTTTGTCTCTTGAGTTTGTTCTCTTCTCTCTTGCGAAGCTTTCAACCACATTCTAGCACAATTCAACTCTCTCTCTTTCCTTTTCTTTTTCTGTCCCTTCGTCATCCTATCTACACTCTCCTCCAAAACATCAACCACTATCTTCCACACTTCAACTTTCAACTTCCCTTCTACACCATACTTTTTCTTCCACTTCGGCATGTATTGCATACAATTAAGACATTTACTCGCCATGAACTTCTCATCTTCTTCAAGAGCTAGAAATCTACCGTTCTTATTTCCCATCTTAATTTGGTATTTTTGGTTTATACAATTTTTTTTTATTTCTTTTCTTTTCTTTGAGGATCCTCAATGCAGGTTTAAATTGACCTTTTACCAAATTCTCTCCGCAGTCAATTTATCCTACCAGTCGCACTCTCAACACACAAACACCAACGCTTTTTATTTCTAGGCCTACCCAAGATGGGTGTAAAACCCTCCAACACAGCTTGGAAGAACGGACAAAAAAAGAATCTACGCCCTTCTTCAATTAAGAAAAAGAAGCTCTGTTTTTTCTTAGCCCGTTCCTTTCACTGGGACTTGAACCCAAGCTGTTCTTTGGCCGGAAAAACGTACAAAGAAAAATCTACACCCTTCTTTGACTAACAAAAAAGAAGCTCTGTGTTTCTTAGCACGTTCCTTCCACTGGGACTCTAACCCAAGCCAGATCCCTCAGCTTGGAAAAACAGACAAAGAAGAATCTACGCACTTCTTCGATGAACGAAAAAGAAGCTCCGCTTTTCTTAGCCTGTTTCTTCCTCTGGGACTTGAACCCAAGCTGTCTCCCGTGCACCTTTTACGCGTTTCACAACCACACCATTTTTTTTTTTTTAACTTACCTGACCCCTGGTCCGTTGCATTGCGGGAACCCGTCAATCCACCACTGGCAGACGAAGGCAGACCTAAGATGCTGGCCCAGCGAAGAAATTCTCTTCCCAGGACTTTCTTTTCCAGGTCCCCCTAAAGGGCGCTGGCTTGTCGACAATGCAGCACGTCCTCCTCCGTCAGCCAGATGGCGGGTATGAGGGTCCCGGGTTTCGGCACCAAAATGTTAGGGTGTTGCTCACTCTAACTTATTTTGCAAGAACCACACTGGAGTCAAGTTAGTCATTTTAGGCACCTGCAGGCGGAGAGTTCACTCGTCGCTGTGCTCACAGCGATGGTCGAATGAAGTCTGACTCAGGCCTCGTCAGGCGCTTATTTATTGAGAGAAACAAAGTGGGGTTGAAAGTGGGGGTTTGGGAACACACAGGTTGGGTGAAGACGGTCCCCTGCTGATCAAAGCATAGCAGGGGACCTTTTACGACGTTCTGTAAACAAAGCAACTTTGATTGCTTCCTCTGCAGCTACTCAATAAGTTGAAATGATCTTAGCACTTTGGTAAACTAATTTTGTCTAGACAGGACACACTAGTTAAATTATTACAGGTTATATTCCAACATAATCATACGATGAAGATATTCTGCAAACCCTAACAACTCCTCCTTACCTTCAAACCCCTTCACCACCTGGGTCCTACCTACCTATCCGAACTCCTTATCCCCTACCGCCCCAACCGTCCCCTCCGATCCTCCAATACTTCACGTCTGACAGTCCCAAAATTTAAACTCAAATCCTTGGGTGACAGAGCCTTCTCTTGCACAGCATGCCGACTCTGGAACTCTCTCCCTCAATCTGTCTGTGACTCACCCACACTCCCCATAAAAACGTACCTCTTTTCTCAAGCCTATGACCTCCCCTACCCATAACTGGTGTCCTCTTCTTAACTTTATCCCATTGTCTCTTCCCCGTCCCCCTCCCCCCGTATGTCTTTACCTTGTTCCCTGTAAGCGTCTTTGGGTTTTTGAAAAGCGCTATACAAATCTAATGAATTATTATTATTATCTCAAAAAGAATGAAAAATCTACCTTAGTCTAATTGACGTGCCCGCGGGCCAAAGCCCTGACGGGGAGAGCTTGCGAGCGAGCAAGCCCTGTTCTTTGTCAGAACGACCTCTTTATAGGCCTCCGTATGTAGGTCCTACGCCAGCTTGGTCACGTACGAGTTTTGACATTACGTCATATACCTGTGTTTCCCAGGACTGATTCTAGAATAGATTGCAGCTGCATCTCCAACCTCAACCGAATGAGGTGACCTCTGGGTCTTCCACCACACAGTATCACTATTAACCCCTGCCTCCTTTCTGTCTTTGTTCACATTTATACATTCATGTGTAAATGGAACATCAGTGTTAAATACATGTTTGATATCGATTAACAATTGCAACAATAAAACATGTTTTCACTGTAGTCACTTTAACACATAATCGTAACCAGGGCTGTGGACTCGGACACTGACTCGGGGACTCGGACTCGGTGGACCGAGTCCGACAATAAAAAACAAACAAACATTTGTTTATTTTTCGTGGCTATTTGCCTCGCTTGAGTTCAATATGGTTTTTGGTCAAATGCGCATGTGCGTGAGGGGAAATCCCGCAAAGGAGGAGGGACAAACAGAGCGATTGGTTTTGCTGGCTTTTTAATGAATGGCGACTGCGACTACGGGGGCCCATTAGGTCCAGAAAAGCTGACAAGACGCTTGCCAAAATGGCAAGGAAAAAATGCACGGCTAAACTAATATATGACGATGAACACAGGACGTTTTTAACAGAGTTAAAGTTGTTTTTTGTTGAACGCTATGGCAAGCCATTCTGCCTGATATGTCGGACGTCATTGGCGCATTTAAAAGCTTCAAATGGTTAGCGCCACTTCAGCTCACTTCATGCCAATATCGATAAGGACTTTGCAAAAGGGACTGAATTTCGCAAGCACAAGTTTGGAGACTTTGAAAAGTCAAGCAGAAAAATAGGTACAGTTTTTCAAAAAAATTACAAAGCACTCAGAGACTGTCACACTTGCATTGTTTCAACTGGCTTGGAAAATTGCACGAGCTAAAAAGGCATACAATGAAGTGGAGTTTGTTAAAATATGTCTCAGTGACGTTATTGAATTTTATTTTCATCATGCTGCTGAGAATGTGCGTAGGAATACTGTCCACAGCCCTGCTTGCTTGTTATGAAGACAAATTTAATTGTTGCGTGCGCGCCCGCGCCTGCCTGCCTGCGTGCGTGCATGTACAAGACCCACAATGCCCCGCGCGCAGCCAAGATGGAAGAACCCTGGAGCAGCAAGAGAACAATGTTTTGCCTCTAGATTTGGGGGGGAAACGGAGCATAAGTTACGATCAATGCGACCACGTTGAGTTGCACTTAGGCTAATGTTTACATTATGTACCAATGTCAAGGACGATTATGTCACCCAGTTTATATCATTGATGTGTTTCGATAGTTGTGGGGTCGTCACTAATTATTTGTGTTTAGATAAATGTCTGAGCTATAATGGTGTAATTAATGATTAAAACTTGAAAGTATCTGTTTATTGTATTCGTTTATATGTTTAATAAAGACAAAGCCATCACAAAACTGTTGTAATTATTTAGATTTTGATCTAAATTAGCCTTGAATAAAGACTAAGCAGTCACATGAATTAACAGAAAAAATGGACAGCCGGACTCGGACTCAGACTCAGACTCGGACTCATGGTCAAGAGGCCGGACTCGGACTCGGTGCAAAAATCCGACCGAGTCCACGGCCCTGATCGTAACTATGCTCATGGGTTCTCCTCTCAAGTTGTTTCAAAGTTTATTATAGTAAAACAATAATATAAAATAATCCAAAATTGTGTGTCGCTATGTGTAATTCAGACAGGTCTTGTTTCTCTAGTCAATAACAATTTAATTTCCATCCTATGTCAAGTCAATCTAACTTTGGCACCATCTTCTGGTGAAATTTGGAACGGCGATGGAGGTTGACTGGTTCAACCAACAACCCCCCCTTTACCAGTTTAACAATAGGTAATTTTGAAGAACTAACTTTTAAGTACCGTATTTTCCGCCCTATAAGGCGCACCTAAAAACCTAAATTTTTATCAAAAGTCGACAGTGCGTCTTATAGTCCAGTGCGCCTTATATATGGATCAAGTGATGAATTTGTTGATCCATACTGGTTGTACACAGTGCTCTGCCAAAATGTTTTAGTACGTTTTAGTACGACTAGTAAATTATAAGGTCGCATCGCTTTTCAACATTACGGTAACTGTAGTCAGGGGGCGTCACCGAATAGCTGTTGTACCCGCAAGGCTATTTCATTTCAAAATAGGCTGCTCCGTTAATGTTTCGAGTAAATCTACGGATCGATATGGAAGGGAAACATAGGTAAGTAGTACCAATTAGGGGTGTAAATCGCGGGTTTTGTCACGATACGATATATCGATACAAAGAACTACGATACGATATTTGCCGATATCTTAAAGCCTGCTGCTATTCATTCACGATATAGTGCTCTACGATCGATATATACATTTTTTTTTTTTAAATAAAAAATATAGAACAATACTAGTGTTCGACTCCCCTTTCACGTGCCTGCTCTGCTCACAACGCAACGCCGCGGCGCGCACTGCTCCAGGAAAGAGGGAGCAAGCAGCAATGAACTGGATTTCAAAATAAAGTCGCGTCTAATGTTCGAGGTCAAACACGGCGATATAAATCGATGTTTACGTTTAGCATCGATGCCAATAAATCGTAGAGCATTATATCGATTAATCGATGTGTATCGATGAATCGTTACACCAATGTACCAATGCGTTCGATCGAACTTTAGTCAGTTCTGATCATTTTATAGGAGATTGTTTGAGAAACGCGATTGTTTACACTTTGCTGAGGCTCATGGGAGATTGCGAGCTGAGGCTCATAGAAAATTGCGGATAGTTAATGCTGTAACGATAGCTGCTATACGCGCGAGGGTATTTCATGTCAAAATAGGCTGCTCTGTTAATGTTTCAAGTAAATCTACGGATCGATATGGAAGGGAAACATAGGTAAGTAGTACCAATGCGTTAGATCAAACTTTAGTCAGTTCTGATCATTTTATAGGAGATCGTTCGAGAAACGCGATTGTTTACACTTTGCTGAGGCTCATGGGAGATTGCGAGCTGAGGGTCATGGGTTTTTGTGGATGGCTAATGCTATAACGATAGCTGCTATGCGCGCGAGGCTATTTCATGTCAAAATAGGCTGCTCTGTTCATGTTTCGAGTAAATCTACGGATCGATATGTAAGGGAAACATAGGTAAGTAGTACCAATGCGTTAGATCGAACTTTAGTCAGTTCTGATCATTTTATAGCAGATCGTTTGAGAAACGTGATTGTTTACACTTTGCTGAGGCTCATGGGAGATTGCGAGCTGAGGCTCATAGAAAATTGCGGATGGCTAATGCTATAACGATAGCTGCTATACGCGTGAGGCTATTTCATGTCAAAATAGGCTGCTCTGTTAATGTTTCAAGTAAATCTACGGATCGATATGGAAGGGAAACATAGGTAAGTAGTACCAATGCGTTAGATCGAACTTTAGTCAGTTCTGATCATTTTATAGGAGATCGTTTGAGAAACGTGATTGTTTACACTTTGCTGAGGCTCATGGGAGATTGCGAGCTGAGGCTCATAGAAAATTGCGGATGGCTAATGCTATAACGATAGCTGCTATACGCGCGAGGCTATTTCATGTCAAAATAGGCTGCTCTGTTAACGTTTCGAGTAAATCTACGAATCGATATGGAAGGGAAACATAGGTAAGTAGTACCAATGCGTTAGATCAAACTTTAGTCAGTTCCAATCATTTTATAGGAGATCGTTTGAGAAACGCGATTGTTTACAGAGGGCTCGTTGGTTATTGGCTAGTGGGTGCATACCGCAACCCTAGTCAACCTCAGTTTGTTGCAGTAAAGCTTCTATTTTATGCGCCTTATAGTCTGGTGCGCCTTATATATGGACAAAGTTTTCAAATGGGCCATTCATTGAAGGTGCGCCTTATACCCCGGTGCGCCTAATAGGGCGCAAAATACGGTAACCCTTACTCAGGCCCCCTTCAGGTCTCCCATGTCAAGCTTTGTCATCATCTTCTGGTGAAATTTCGAACTGCATCTGAGCTCATTTAAATCCAATACACATTCACGCACCATCTTGTACCATCCTAACCATCATGTAACTTGACAATATATACTCTATGAATGAACTTGTCATGAGTGATGGGCATCATTTTGATTTGAATTATGCTACTACTGTTAATGCTACTGTTTATTGATGTGGTATATAAGATGTTGGTACTTTTCTTTGTCAAAGTCAAATCAAGTTTATTTATATAGCCCTTAATCACAAACAAGTCTCAAAGAGCTTCACATGGGCAAAGTTGAAAATTATTCTCAACAACCCCTGATCTCAACTCCCAGGCGGGCAGGAGAAAACCCCAACTGGGGAGAATTGAGCAACCTTGAGAAGGAA
Organism: Syngnathus typhle; assembly: GCF_033458585.1. Taxonomy (NCBI): domain Eukaryota; kingdom Metazoa; phylum Chordata; class Actinopteri; order Syngnathiformes; family Syngnathidae; genus Syngnathus; species Syngnathus typhle. The sequence goes on along the minus strand of NC_083738.1, from coordinate 2,119,035 downwards.
CCACAGATGGGAGGATCCCCCTTCCAGGTTGACCAGGCTGCAATGGATGCAGAGTGGGCAACATTGAACACATAATATAAAACGAAAAAGTAGATGTCCATATTCAAAATGAAGACCTGCAGGAAGGTGCCCCTCAATTGTCATGGCAGTGTCTGCAAGCGGGGGTAATCTGCCTCAGATCCCTCATCCAGAATGTTCGACAATGAATCCAGATAGCCATTTTCACTTTGGGTGTCACCTAAACCCACCCATCCTGGGAGGGGGAGGCAGGACAGAGCACAAACTGCAACCGAATTGGCCAACTCAGGTTACCATTTTTTCTGTGCTATAATGCACACTTAAAAGCTTTTAATCTACTCAAAAAACCACAGTGCGCCATATAATCCGGGGCGCTTTATATATGGATCAATTGGTGAATTTGTTGATCCATGGTTGTACATGGTGCTCTAACCAGTGTGAGTAGTAAATTGCAAGGTCACATCGCTTTCAGCATTACAGCAACTGTGGTCAGGGGTGTCACCGAAGTAATAGCGGTAAATACTCATACTGTGCTTACACCTAGTCCAACACCACTTATGTGTGTATAAAGATGCCAAAATGGCATGCATGCCACTATTTGCCAATGGATTGTGGAGGCCTGGGCTGATATATCAGCCTCAACTGTGGTCCGAGCTTTCGCAAAGGCAGAAATAATAACTGAACTGCCAGGGAATAGCAGTGACACTGACATGGATAATGACGAGAGGGAGCCGGGCATAATGAATGTCGCACTCGCCCAACTGTTGAATTCGGACACAGAAGAGAAGGAATTCGGCGGATTTGTGGGTGGGGATATGTAAATATTAGAGGTGTAACGATTCATCGATACACATCGATTAATCGATATAATGCTCTACGATTTATTGGCATCGATGCTAAACGTAAACATCGATTTATATCGCCGTGTTTGACCTCGGACATTAGACGCGACTTTATTTTGAAATCCAGTTCATTGTTGCTTGCTTCCTCTTTCCGGGAGCAGTGCGCGGCGTGTTGTGTTGTGAGCAGAGCAGGCACGTGAAAGGGGAGTCGACAACTAGTACGCGGCTCCTGAGCTGGTGCTATGGCTAGTGTCCAAAAAGACGAGGAAATTTGCTCCCCTTTAGGCTTCAAGTCATTCGTTTGGAAGCACTTTGGATTCCAAAGAAAAGATGGCTCAACGGACAAGACACGTGCAGTTTGTAAATCCTGCCATGCGGTGATCAAATATTCAGGGAGCACAAATCTCGCCGCACATTTAAAGAAAAAACACGACATCAAAGTTCAGTGTTAAAATAAACACTTTGTATACTACAATACTCTTGTAATTTCCTAAATAAAGAGTTTGCAGTACCTTGTTGATTTTGCGTATGAATTGTTATAAATCAGGATATTGTTCTATATTTTTTATTTAAAAAAAAAAAAAAATCAATCGTAGAGCACTATATCGTGATGTATCGTGAATGAATCACAGAAGGCTTTAAGATATCGGCAAATATCGTATCGTGTTTCTTTGTATCGATATGTTATCGTATCGTGACAAAACCCGCGATTTACACCCTTAGTAAATATGTACATTTACATTTGAACAACGTCGTGTTATTGTGCAGTGTTTGTATTGTATATTGTTCAACTGTTCAAAAAAACTCAATTATGACACGGAAGAAGAAAGATTTGACGCATTCGTGGACAGGGATATGTAAATATGCACAATAATGTTTAAACAATGTTGTGTTGTGCAATTTTTGTATTGTATGTCGTATTGTATATAAAGTTTGCCGTATCTAAAGTTTGACTGAATACCCTGTTGACTAGTTTGACATTCCCTTTTGCACAGCACCATATAGTGGATGCATAACAACCCCAGTTTGATGCAGTAGCTTCTATTCTATGCGCCTTTTAATCTGGTGCGCCCTATATATGAAAATATGTCTGAAATAAAACTTTCAATGACGGTGCACTTTATAAACCAGTGCGCCTTAGATCGAACAGAATAGAATCGGACAAGTCGTAGCAGTATTACAGACATGACAAAACGCAGTTCTAGTTGTGTTCTTAATGGGTTTTTGAAAGGAGAGTATTTGGTCAAATATAACAGATTGGTTCCAGTATCACTTTTGGTAATAGTACGTTTATCTAGATTTACAGTGGTTTCTTTAAATAGGTGCTGATAACGAGCCGGACCAATTATCAACATCTCCGTTCTTATCTCTATAAAATAAAATAAAATAATTATCACACTTTTTTTTAACATAAATACATGTACTTATCTTGAAATTACATTAAGCATAAAATAAATTGATAAACCCAGAAAAATAGATGGTTCGAATAATTAAAAATATAATTGTGTATTTGTTTACCTTTTACTGAAAATGACAATAAAATTGACTTAGCCAGTTGTCCAGATCTATCACACGTGTCATGTAGACATTGTTTGTCTTTTATTAATGAATCAGTCTTTCTCTCTTATGCAGGAGTTCTTGGAGTTGACAGTACAGACTAACTTAAAGCGGCCCCTGCCCCCTCCTCAACTTGTAGCCAGGAAACTGCGGTCACTTGCTGTCCAGACTATCCAGTCCTGGCAATCCTCCTATGGGTCAGCATATAAAAAGTTGGAACTAGGCTATCATTTTCTCAAACAGTTTAAAAAGGTGAGCAATGTGATGTTTCTTCTCATTGAACATTTATATTAACATGATAATTTATGTGGATACATGTTGAGTATTGCTAACAGACACACTAATGTCCACTTTATGCCATCGGCTAATAACCCATAAAAGGCTAACAATGTGGTGTTGAGATTCACTCTGTGGTTTACTTAAATTGGACAATGTCCTTTGTTTGTCAGTCCATCAACCTTTCACCTCCTCTTTCCTTTTGTCAGTGACATTCACAACTGGTGAGGTACTGACTTCCCAGGAGTCAGATATATATAACCAAAAGCAGTGAGCCGCTTTTTAATTTTTGATAAGTATTTATGGTATCTAAACTTCATCTCTAAAGCGCTTTTCACTGACCAAGGTCACACAGTGCTTCACATGACAATAAAAAAAATCTAATACGACACATATCCAATTTGAAAAATTAAATCAGAGAAAGTTAAAATCACTACTTGCCAAATTTAACTTTACTTAATTCAACAAAAACGCAACTAGACTAACTGCTTCCTCAGAAATATGCAATATTGAAATATTTTCCAATATGTGTAATAGAATGGATTTTATTACACTACAAAATCATCAGAGCAGATGAGAGTACAGAGGGGGGGGGCTCAAATTTGACACAGGTGCTTATGAATATAAATTGGGAAAATGATCTCATCCATAGGCGGCTCGGTGGCGCACTGGGTAGCACGTCCGCCTCACAGTTAGGAGGGTGCGGGTTCGATTCCACCTCCGGCCCTCCCTGTGTGGAGTTTGCATGTTCTCCCCGGGCCCGCGTGGGTTTTCTCCGGGCACTCCGGTTTCCTCCCACACCCCAAAAACATGCTTGGTAGGCCGATTGAAGACTCCAAATTGTCCCTAGGTATGAGTGTGAGTGCAAATGGTTGTTTGTCTCTGTGTGCCCTGCGATTGGCTGGCAACCGGTTCAGGGTGTCCCCCGCCTGCTGCCCGATGACGGCTGGGATAGGCTCCAGCACGCCCGCGACCCCCGTGGGGACTAAGCGGTTCGGAAAATGGATGGATGGATGGATCTCATCCATAACCATGTAGATAATAACTATATGTCTTCATGACTGTTATTCAAGACAAATTATCTGCATTTACTAGAAAAATCAAACCAAAACCAACTAAGAAAAAAATCACCTCACGTGGATAAATGAAACTATTTGGACATTATTAAAAAAAAAGAGATCTTGCTCTTACTTGAAGCATCATTTAAAACCAAAAAAGTAAAAAAAAAAAGTAAATGATAGACTAACATCCAAGTCAAGTCAAGTTTATTTATATAGCCCTAACTCACAAGCAGTCTCAAAGGGCTTCACATAGAAAAAACAAATTGACAATTATTCTCAAAGCATCCTCTGATCTTAAGCTCCCAAGAGGGCAAGGAAAAACTCAAAAAAACCCTACTAGGGGAAAAATGAGAAATCTTGAGAAGGGACCACAGATGGGAGGATCCCCCTTTCAGGATCACCAGGCTGCAATGGATGAAGAGGGCACATAAAATACATACTATAAAAAAATCAAAGAAAAAGTGGATGTTCAAATCAAAGCGAAGAGCTGCAGAAGGTGCCCTCGATTGTCCTGGCAGTGTCTTTGAGGAGGGTAAGCCGCTGCAGTTCCCTCATCGTGATTGGTCCACGAGAATCCAGACAGCCGCTCTCAGCTTGGGTGTCACCTAACCACCTCCCCAGCTGGGGAGGGGTGGGAGGGGCTGGGGGGAGGGAGCGAAAAAACTAACTCCAGCCGAATTGGCCACTACAGGTTAATTAAAGGACATATCATAGAAATGTGTCTTAAATGTTTCTACTGAGTAGCTGTTCTAATATCCATTGGTGGGGCATTCCAAAGCTCTGGAGCCCGAATAGAAAATGCTCTAGACCAGGGGTGTCGAACTAATTTTTTTGGCGGGCCGCATTGTAGTCATAGGTTCTTTCGGAGGGCCATTATATACAGCTACAAAACAAGCTGACAAATAACTAGTTTTCAGATCAGACGAGTAAAAACTGGTCATATATTAAAAAAAAAAAGAGATTAAAAGTGAAGACAATTTGCAATTCTAGTAATGACACAAATTTGATGCACAATTTGTCTTTGCGGGCCACATAAAATGATGTGGCGGGCCGTATCTGGCCCCCGGGCCTTGAGTTGGACACCTGTGCTCTAGACCGGGGGTGGGCAAACGTTTCGACTTGTGGGCTGAATTGGGTTCTAAATTTTGACTGGGGGACAGAACCAGGAGCAGATGGATGTAGTGTTTGTGTGAAGTACCGTTTTTTTCATGTATAATGCGCAAAATGTAACTAATTTATTGTCCTAAAATCTGGGGTGTGCATTATACATGCAATTTTTTTTGTTTTTTTATTTTATTATATATATTTTTTATCCGGATATCATACGGAGGCCGCCATTACAGATGTGCTTTCTTCTCTGCTGTTCACTTCAAACACGCTCCATACGAACACAATGCTCTCGTAGCAGACGCTTGCTCGATCACCTGCTCGTTTGCTGTCATAATGTACCCTACATAAATCCGAAACATTTCTTTGCTATTGAGTTTGCTAGCACATGCGCAGTGATACTGACCGGCAGAATAACATTCGGTTGTTCCCAAAGATGATCTTTTTTCTGAAATAATTTTACGTTTACGGACTTAAGTAGGAGTCAAAATTTGGGTGCGTATTATACATGGGTACAGGCTTTTTTCCAGCATCAACATGCCATTTTTAGGGTGCGTATTATACATGGGGGCGCACTATACACGGAAAAAAACAGTAATAGGAATGACATGTAAAGGTCATTGCATAAAAGGTTTTTACTTTTAGTAGGTAGTTAATCATGGATAATCAAAAAAAGCTTTTTGAAAACAAATGCATTTATTAACGGCATTAAAAAAATATTTTACCCCAAAACTACTATCAGTGATTCTCATTAAATGCGACACTGTTATGAATAATATTTCCATCACTTCAGCGCCTGCAGGTCAGATTTATGAAAGGCAAAATCACATCAAATGGCAAACATTCTGACCAGATACATCCTCTTGAAGAATCAGTGAAAGAATACGTACATCTAAATAAATTAATAATGAAACTATAAGTCGCGTTTTATTTCATAATTTGGATGGGGGGGTGACTTATACTCAGGAGCGACTTATATATGTTTTTTTCTCACAAATCTTTACTTGATCATTAACACATCACTGACTTAAAAGTATAGTTGACCACTTCACATGTTATTTTTAGTATAGTTGATCACTTCACATGCTTTGAGATCTTTATCTTGAACATTCAAAACATGAAAAATAGAGAGAAAAAATCAAATAAAAATCAAATAAAGCATATAACACTTTAAAGCGCCATATCCAAGTCCACTGTCTGCTTCTTCTTATCGTGGCTACAAGGCAGTTAGTTACAGGCTTGGCTAGATGTGGTTCAGCCACACCTGAACACATTTCTGTCCCTTCTCGTTAAACTCTGCTAAATCCGATGCTGTGCAGGGATGTTCCAGCAGGGGGCATATGAGGAGGTGTTGCATGGTCTGTGGTTCATTGCCACAGTCACACTCAGTGTTCCGATCATCCAGATGTCCCCATTTGGCGAGGGTGACTTTTGCACGTCCAACACCAGATCTTAGTCTATTTAGGCATTTCCACGTTGCATAGTTGGTGTCTGCTCCTGGGGGCATTGCCTCGCTTGCCTTAAGCTCCATTGTAGTTTCTGGTGGAAGACTGTCAAGTCTTTCTTCCCACCGACTGACTCTTTCACCTGTGTTCTGAGGGGTGGGACACTTTTCAGAAAACATTTCCTGGACTGAAGGCGGCTTTTGGCTGGTACATGGCCGAAGAGAGGATGTCTTTGGTCAGTGGACTGTTGTTGCCACTCTTCCTTGCTTGCTGCTTGTCTACGTATCTCTGGTGGGGCTATTCCTGCCAGGATGTACAGGCGCTCTGTAGGCGTTGGTTTTAGACAGCCAGTAATAAGATGGCAGGTAGCATTTAGGGCGAGGTCCAGCTTCTTGGCATGGGCAGCTCGCTCCCATACTGGGCAAGCATACTCCGCAGCTGAGTAGCAGAGAGCAAGTGCAGTTGGAAAAAAGCCTGTACCCATGTATAATACGCACCCAATTTTTGTGAATCTTGTGAATTTTTTTTTTTTTAAACTCCCAATGATCGTCACACACGCAGGGAGGCAATGGGTCCCATTTTTATAGTCTTTGGTATGGTCTTAACTAGGCTGGATGTAATTCTTTTTGTTGGCGTTGATTTCTCCGACTGCCCGTAAACGCACCACCGCGCTCCGTGCGCGCATGTGAAAAAGGCGTGCGGACGTGAAAAAGGCGGCCCTTGGAAACCAAAACTTGCCCCTCGTCGTGACTCGGAGCCGCAACAAATGTTTCGGATTTGTGTAGGGTACATTGTGACAGACAGCAAACGAGCAGGTGATCGAGCAAGCGTCTGATACGAGAGCATTGCGGTCGCACGGAGCGTGTTTGAAGGGAACAGCAGAGAAGAAAAGAACAAGGCAAAGTGTTGTGAAGTAAAATATTACCTGTAATACGGATTTAGGTAGAGAACTGAACTCTCGCTTTTTATATAGCTGACGTGTCTTGCGCATCCGTTCTGCGCATCTGTAATGGCGGCCTCCGTATGATATCTGGTTTGCGTGTGTGCGTGTGTGCGTGTGTGCGCGTGTGTGCGAGAGCGAGAGCGAGTGAGAGAGAGAGTGCGAGAGAGAACGCTCAACCGTAGCGCGCCGCCGACCGCCCAACTGCACCGCGCTGGTCGCATTATTGTGACAGAGCCGTCGCTGAAATTTAGAAGATATTTTTAAAGTCCTGATGTACTTTCTAAAATTTAAGTGGACCTCAGTGCGCACTGCGCAGGGAGCTTAATTTGGTGCGGTCGCGCAACCGCAGCGCGCCGGGCGCTCACTGTCGCATTGCTTAAAGAGCGCCTTTGTGTTTTAGGATGAACAGCAGAGACCAAAGGAACAAGGCAAAGTGTTGTGAAATAAAATATTACCTGTAATACGCATTTTGTTATTTGCTGATTGAAACTGCTAATTAAACTGTGAATTGAAACTAATAAGAAGAGAACAACTCTCGCTCTTAATATAGCTGACGTGTCTTGCGCATCCGTTCTGCGCATCTGTAATGGCGGCCTCCGTATGACGTCCGGTCCGCGATGGAGATTAAAAAACAAACAATATTTGACAATAACACACCATCAAGGAGTGCACCATCGCATCAAACGATGTGTCGTCACTTATGAATTTTACTGACTAAGTGTGTTGGGCAGGATGGCTGATTGCGATGCGCGATTGACAACAAACAAGAAGAAAGGTGATTTCAAGTTTTATTTCGAGGGAGATTTGTCATGTCTTGTCCCCAGTTTTGCTATGTGTCTAGGTTGCCAAAGTTTCTGTTCGCGTCGCCCCTCTCTTCCTGTGTCACCTCAATCGATGTAACGTGTTTTGTATTTAAGTCCTGTCTGCCCCTCGCTCACCGTCGGATCATTGCATGTGTTACTGTCATGATGTGGTTTCTGTTCCTGTCTTTGGTAATGTCACCCTGTCTTTTTGTTCCACGACTTTGTCGGTCAGTCCTGTTGTTGGTTTTGTTGTACCATGACTTTCTTTAAAAAAAAATAATGATAATAATAAAATAAAAAAATTAAAAAATTTAAAAAAAATTGTACCCATGTATAATGCGAACCCCAGATTTTAGGACAATAAATTCGTTAAATTTTGCGCACTATACACGGAAAAAAACGGTAGTCTTCTCAATGTGGGTCTTAAAGGAGAGGCATCTATCCAGGGTTACCCCTAGGTAGACTGGGTGCTCACAGTGTTCAACGGGGGTTCCTGACCAGCTGACCTTCAGTTGGCGCTTAGCTTCACGATTTTGCAGGTGGAAGGCACACACCTGTGTCTTAGATGGGTTTGCACGTAGATGGTTTTCTTCATAGTAGGGTGTTAGCTCTGTCTGTTAGCACTGTCTGCTGTATGCACACTTGCTCCATTCTTTCTCCTCTTATATTTATTATGTTATTTGTTTATTTATTCATCACTGTTATTTATTCATTGTTTGTGCCTTGTTTTTATTTTTTTGTGTTGTTTACTTGTATGCATATTGTGTACTATGTCTTGTTACCGTGGGATAGTGGGAACGTAATTTCGATCTCTTTGTGTGTCTTGGCATATGAAGAAATTGACAATAGAGCAGACTTTGACTTTAACTTTGATGAAACAACTAAATAAACAAAACAAAAAACTACAGCTGAAAAAAAACCCTGTTGTTTTCAGACGAAACTGGATGAGTGCGCTCTAAATTTCACCATTGGCCGTGACTCATCAACTGGGAAGGGCTTAACAAAAATGGCACCAAAAAGAAACTCATATTCTGCAGGTTACAAACTTCAAATTGTAAAATATGCAGCCGAAAACAGTAATCGAGCAGCAGAAAGAAAGTTTGGAGTTAGTGAGAAACTTGTAAGGCATTGGCGAAAATCGGAGCTTCTTCAGAGCGAACAAAGCTCTGCTTGTGATGGACAGCATGCGAGTGCATATCACGCCACAGATAAAAGAGAAATTAAAAAGCCTCAACTCCATACCTGCCATCATCCCTGGAGGCTGTATTAAAATACTTCAGCCACTTGACGTCTCCGTGAATAGGAGCTTTAAAGCAGTTCTGCGTAAACTGCGGGAGCAGTGGATGGTGGACGGAGAACACAGCTTCACGGCAACCGGGAGAATGCGACATGCAACATTCCTGGACGTCATTGGATGGATTGACAAAGCGTGGGCTTCGGTTACACCCAAAATCGTTCTGTCAGGATTTAGAAAAACTGGAATAATTCCAACTGAAACTGACGAGAAGTCTGACGTCAGCGACGGAGATGACGAAGGGCCCGACGTACAGCTACTAGCCATTTCTACCATTTTATCTGGATTATTCCCTGCTGCTGTCACGTCTCATCTCCTGCATGAACTATCACTTCTGCTACTCCAGGCTTCCATTCCACTAACTTCTCGTCCATTTGTCTACACTGCTGCTGATCTTCATCATTTCAACAACAATCACCGTCTCCCTGCTGCTGCTGCCTCAGCTGCCAGCAAGGCTGGGATCCTCCGCTGTCGCCGCTACATTTACCGTAGCTCCGGATTATCTTTTAAACGACATTTCCCTGATGGCTCACCCATCCCCTCTTTCTGGACTAACTCTCGCCCCCCCGTCACCCCCACTTTCCGTACTGTGAACTTCAACAATCTCCATTCCCCCACCCCCGCTCCTTCATCCATCACCCTTGCACTGCTGAACTGTCGCTCCCTCTCCAACAAATCACTAGTTATTTTCGAACTAATATTGGACAATAATTTGGATCTGCTCCTTCTCTGTGAAACATGGCAACAGCCCCTGGACTATTTTTCTCTCAACCAAGCCACTCCGTCTAACTACAGCTACATCGCCAAACCCCGCCTCTCTGGGCGAGGAGGTGGTATTGCTGTCATCCATAAGCAGTCCCTATCAATCACTGAATTGGACCTCAACCTCCCATCTATTTCATCCTTTGAATATCTCGCTTTTTCCTTCCCCAACTCTACTACTGCTGTTCTTATCTACCGCACCCCCAAGTCACATCCGTCTTTTCTCTCTGAACTCTCTGAACTACTCACCATCTTATCCTCAGTCTCCTATTGCCTCCTACTAATCGGTGACTTCAATATCCACATCGACCAGCCAACTGCTCCACTGACGTCTGACTTCATCTCCGTTCTGGACTGCTTTCATCTCACCCAGCACATCAACTTCCCCACCCACACCAAAGGCCACACCCTGGATATAGTATGCTCCTCCTTTCCACTCACATCCAACCCCTGTCCTCTCACCTTTCCACTGTCAGATCATCTCTGCATCCTCTTCTCCGCCCCTCTACCCTCGCCTCATAAATCCACAAAGCGCACCATCTCCTACCGCAACATCAAGACTGTAAACCCAATCACGCTTTGCCAGCTCTTATCCTCTGCTCTTCCCTCCGACCCCACTTCTTCCTCCCCTGATGACCTTTCCACCACGCTCAACAACATCCTTTCTGACTCCCTTGATTCCCTAGCTTCTGGAAAACATCCTTTGTTACATTCACTAACTCTGCCCCTTAATACACACCGGAACTCCGCACCATGAAACAAACTGGCCGTCAACTCGAACGCCTCTACAAAAGAACCCGCCTCACCGTCCATGCCGAAACCTTTAAACAACACATCTCCTCCTATCGTGATGCTCTTCTTGCTGCCAAATCTGCTTACTTCTCATCTCTCATTAATAACACCAACCGAAACCCCCGCATACTGTTCTCCACCATCAACAAATTGCTCCAGCCACCGGTCACTAAGCCACCTTCCTCACCCGCCGTCTGTAACTCCTTCCTTGTCAACTTTAACAACAAAATCGCCCAAATCAACAGTTCTCTGACCGACACCATCAATAACTCCTCCTCCCCTGCCCTCCTGCCCCCCCCTCCCTGACCGCCCGCCCTTTCCCTCTCTCACTGCCTTCTCCCTTGTTAACTCCTCCACTATCCTAGACATCATTACCTCATCCAAGACAACCACCTGCTCTCTTGACCCTCTTCCAACGACCTTAAGTAAGGCCTGCCTCCCTGTCCTCCTCCCCTACCTCGCCACCCTTTTTAATCAGTCTTTATCCCTTGGCCACTTTCCCACTGTCTATAAACTTGCAGCCATCACCCCCATCCTCAAAAAGCCCACCTTGGACCCACTCAACCTCTCCAACTACCGTCCCATCTCCAACCTTTCACTGCTTTCCAAAACCCTTGAACGCATTGTCTCCGCCCAACCCCACACCCATCTCCAGTCCAACAACCTCTATGAACCCTTCCAGTCCGGATTCCGCCCACTTCACAGCACTGAAACAGCTCTAGTTAAAGTCACCAACGATCTCCTCATTTCTGCAGACTCTGGTGCCCTCAACATCCTACTACTACTTGACTACTACTAGGCCCCCTCCTAATCATCTGTTACCTCTTTCCCCTTGGTACTGTCATCCGCAAACTCAATCTGGACTTCCACTGCTACGCCGATGACACCCAGATCTATATATGTACGACACCAACCCGTAACCCTTCCCTCACCCATCTTGAAACCTGCATCTCTACAATAAAAGCATGGCTGACCCACAACTTTCTCAAACTCAACAGTGACAAAACAGAGCTCCTCCTCATAGGCACTAAATCCTCCCTTAATAAAACTGGATCCATCACACTCACCATTGACTCCTCAAACATCACTCCTTCCCCTCTGGCACGCAATCTTGGCGTTATTTTCGACCCCACAATGTCCTTTCAACCTCATGTTAGCTCAGTTGTCAAGACCTCCTACTTCCACCTCCGACGCATCGCTAAAATCCGGCACTGCCTTTCTCTCCCTGCCGCTGAATCTCTCATCCACGCCTTCATCTCATCCCGGCTTGACTACTGCAACTCCCTTCTCACTGGAATCACTGCTCACTCACTCCATTGACTTCAACTAGTCCAATCCAAAACTCTGCTGCCCGCCTCCTTACCCACACCCGGTCCCGTGAACACATCACTCCTGTTCTCCACTCTTTTCAGTGGCTCCCCATGAAGGAGCGTATCATCTTCAAGATACTCCTCCTCACCTTCAAAGCCCTTCACCACCTGGCTCCCACTTACCTATCCGACCTCCTTGTCCCCTACTGCCCCAACCGTCCCCTCCGATCCTCCAATACTTCACGTCTGACAGTCCCAAAATCCAAACTCAAATCCTTCGGTGACAGAGCCTTCTCCTGCACATCACCCCGACTCTGGAACTCTCTCCCCCAGTCTGTCCGTGACTCACCCACACTCCCCATCTTTAAGTCCCGTCTAAAAACGTACCTCTTCTCCCAAGCTTATGACTTCCCCTACCCATAACTGGTTTCCTCTTCTTAAGTTTATCCGATTGTTTCCTCCCCCACGCCCCCTCATGTATGTGTTTGCCTTGTTCCCTGTAAGCGTCTTTGGGTTATCGAAAAGCGCTATACAAATTTAATGAATTATTATTATTATTATTATCATTATACATGGAAAAAAAACGGTAGTTTATATATCGTTGTATGGGCCTGTGGAATAATTTGAACTGTGGCGCGGCACACGGCATTGTTGACAAAGGACGATCGATAAAAGACTAGAAAGGACGAGAAATTTGATCGATGGATTTAATGATTCGGAGTGACACAAATGGTTTGATAATATTGTTGTTTGCTGACGTCATAGCCCACAGTCGAAATTCGGCACTGATGGAAATAGAGCGGGGTCCCTACTACTTATTACGTACAAGCAATGTGAGCGTGCACCGAACTTTCTGACACTGCTTCTGGGAGTAAATGCGCGGGCGGGCGCTTTCCCATCTACTGGGGAAACATAGTAATTGCTCAAATAGAAAATGACGCAGAAAATGTTTAATCATAAAAAAATTCAGATTTTGCGTGCCAGATTAAACAGCCCCGTGGGCCGGATGTGGCCCGCCGGCCGTAGTTTGCCATTATCTTTTTTGGGCCCTCGCGGTCACTAAGAGACTAGCGTTTTGCGAGCTGAGGTTACGAGACAGAACATAAGGAACAACTAGGTCGACGAGATATGAAGGCGCTAAGCCATGCAATGATTTATAGGTTAATAGAAGAACCTTGAAGTCACATGTTAAATGGACCGGAAGCCAATGTAAATTGGCTAATATTGGGGTAATGTGATCAAATGTTCTTTTCCGCGAGAGCAGCCTTGAAGCAGCATTTTGTACTAACTGTAGACTTTTGATACTGGACCAGAGAATAATGCGTTACAGTAGTCCAGGCGCAACGTAATAAACGCATGTATAATAGTTTCCGCATCACCGATCGCGAGGATCGGACGAATCTTAGCAATATTATGAAGATGAAAAAACGTAATTCTAGTTATGTTCTTAATGTGCTTTTGAATGGATAGCGTTTGATCAAATATTACCCTGAGATTAGTTACAGTATCGCTCTGAGTGGTAGTACGGTTATCAATAGTTATAATGGTTTTCTTAAATAAGTGGTGTCAATCGTGCACTTATCTGATGTAAGTGACCGACCGGCTCTCCGTTTAAAGGGTACAATTCTGTACTTTAGCCCCTCTGCAGCCCCTCTACGTCTGTAGGGGAGCCCCTCTGCAGCCCCTCTACGTCTGTAGGGGAGATGAAAATGGATTTAAGCCGGTACGGAAAGAAGATTCGTTCCGAGTCTAACCGCTGTTCAGGTAACTCATCTATTGTTAGATTAATTCCGTCATTTCCAGACGCCAGTCCCGCTGAAATCATAGAAACCCGAGGGTTGAGTAACTACTTTGTCAAGACCCAGGATCTCCTAGATCGCGGCCGTTTCAGCGGCTCTCCTTTCCTATTAAGATTGTTGCTTTTGTTATTCGCTCGGAATAGTTTAGCTGTCTTTGTTAAGACCGCGGGAACTCTTTTATTTTTACTAGCGTCACACTAGCTGAGCATAAATTAACGGTTTCAAACCAGATTCTGACACTCCCTGATGTCAAGGATTAAAGCTGTCTTCATTTAAAAAAGAACTGAACAGTTTAAAGTATGACTATGATAGAGAAACTAGAGATTTAAAGCATAAAATATCAAAATAATCATTCATCGAAATTAAATGATTATAAAGTAGAAATTTGATGAATAAGCAAGAAAGAGACTTACATATTTCAATTGTTCAAACAACTAACAATAATTTCCACTCACCATTCTCAATAGAGCAAAAATTATTCAGTCTTGAAGTTCTCTCGATTGAAAACTCAAAAATATAGTAAAAAGGGTAAGAGGCTAGAGGTCTAAAGTCAAAGTCAAAAAAGTCAAAGTCAGCTTTATTGTCAATCTCTCCACATGTCACAACACACAAAAAGACCGAAATTACGTTTTTCTCTATCCCACGGTGACGAGACACATAACACGATAGACATACATGTACGCGACACAATATAAAAACAAGAAGGCAAAAATTCTAACAATCAATAGTAAGAGTGATGAATACATAATAAATAAACAGATAACACAATAAATAACGGAGCCAGCAAGCATAGCGCAAAAGTAAAAAAAACATCATAAACAAAAAGGCACAAACAATAAATAAGAGTAATAACAAATAATAAATAATAAGAGCCAGTGTGCATTCAGACAGTTCAGACAGTAAAAGTACAGGACGCTACGCAGAACGGGGGAGCGAGTTCAGAATCCTAACAGCCTGGAGTCTGAAGCTGTTTGAGAGTCTGGTGGTGCGGGAGCGCAGGCTTCTGTACCTCTTCCCAGAGGGCAGAAGATCGAACAAAGAGTGAGCGGGGTGACTCACATCACTCACAATCGTGGCCGCCTTGCGGGTGAGATGGGAGGTGTAAATGTCCTTCAAGGAGGGGAGTGAAGCACCAATAATCTTACCAGCCGTGTTCACTATGCGCTGCAGGGCCTTCAAGTTGTAGTCAGTGCAGCCGCCACCCCAAACAGCAATACAGCTGGAGAGGACGCTCTCAATGGTGCCGCGGTAAAATGTAGTCATTACGGCTGGAGGAGCGCTCGCTCGCCTGAGTTTCCGCAGGAAGTACAGGCGGCGCTGGGCTTTCTTTGTCAGTGATGCGGTGTTGGTGGACCAGGAGAGATCCTCACTGATGTGCACCCCCAGGAACTTGGCGCTGCTCACTCTCTCCACCACAGCACCGTCGAGCAGGGCTGGCCGCCCCCGCGTTTGCCCCTCTTCAGCCTCCTCGCACACCGCTTTCGACGCTTCCCAACCGGGGGAGGAATAGCAGACGAGCCCGGCGACGCTTCAGGACGTAGCAGTCCGAGCTCCTTTGATGTTCCCGCATCAAAGTCCAGAACTCGACAAAACTCGCTTTTGCCGATGTCAAGCAGAACCTGCCTGCCGTACTTGTAGCACGACTCAGTACGACGAGACGAACAAAAAAAACTGCCGGACAAACACTCATTAGACGGACAAAACACCGTTTGGGCGGGACAGAGAGAGGTCGCTGCGTATGCACGCGCCGCCATCTTGAAAAAAACAAAACAAAAAAATCAAAAACAAATGCTGTTTGGTGGAAAAGTCGAGTGATCAGTTCTTGTTTTAAGCTCAGTGGCCTAGTGGTAGAGTGTCCGCCCTGAGACTGGAAGGTTGTGGGTTCAAACCCCGGCCGGGTCATACCAAAGACTATAAAAATGGGACCCATTGCCTCCCTGCTTGGCACTCAGCATTAAGGGTTGGAATTGGGGGGTTAGATCACCAACTGATTCCCGAGCGCGGCACCGCTGCTGCTCACTGCTCCCCTCTCCCCCAGGGGAAGGATTAAAATCACACGGGGATGGGTTAAATGCAGAGGACAAATTTCACCACACCCAGGTGTGTGTGTGACGATCATTGGGACTTTAATTGTTTTTTTTTAATTTAATTAATTAATTGTTCCAAAATCCGAATTCTGTTTAAAAGAACAGGCTGGCCTAAAGAATGGAGATGACTACGCCTTAATGATGGCTCCTCTCTACTGCACCGAGGTCTGCATCTCCTAGCCCAGGGGTGGGCAAACTACGGCCCGCGGGCCACATCCGGCCCACGGGACCGTTTAATCCGGCCCGCCAACCCTGAACAAATTGTATTATTAAACTTTTTTTTTTGGTCATTTTGCCTGCAATGACTGCGTTTCCCCAGTAGATGGGGAAGCGCTCGCCTGCGCATTTACTACCGGAAGCCTTGTCAGAAAGCTCGGTGCACACTCACAAGTGCGTGTACGTACTCAGTAGTACGGACATGGCGCACTCGCGCTCTATTTGTATCGGTCCCAAATTTAGAGCGTGGGCTGTGACGACAGCATTCTTGTAATTCGCGCGCTGAGCTTTCAGATGCAGTTTTGCGCTAAAGCCACCCACAAACCTTCCCCTGGAATCCTTCCATTAAAATGAGTCGCCCAAGGAAAAGCAAGGTGGACACAGTGCCGAGCGTTTAAAAGAGAGTGGCCAATTTGGCTCGACGTACGCGACGTGACGTTCAGCCACATGAACGTCAACATCAACCCGTCACAGATCGAGGTAAACGGACCAACACCTCGGATCTCGCCTAAGAATTGCCACAACATATTTTACTCCAGACTATGACGCACTAGCAAAAAAGGGAGACCAACAACACTGTTCCCACTGAAAATGAAGGGGAGGCATTTTGAATATGATTTGTACACATAGCAGGGATTGAAACTAGCGACCATTCTCATTTTCAAACAATGCAGGATGCTCTAGGACATTGATGCACCACCTGTTTGCGACTAATCTTAACCTGTAAAGTTCTTAAGGCTTACTTGAAGTAAGTGTTTCCCGTTTCCTCACCTCTGTTACCAGGTGTTTGCGGGGTAAAACTCTGCTCTGATTTTCAGATACCCCTCACTGTGTTGCCGTTTTGATTACTTTATTTGGGTGTATGGTTTCACCGATTCTTCAAGATGATATATTTGGTCAGAATGTTTGCCGTTTGATGTGATCTCATAAGATAAACATCTTTCATTAATCTGACCTGCAGGCACTGAAGTGATGGAGACTGTTATTCATAATAACAGTGTCGTATTTTATGAGAATCACCGATAGCAGTTTATTAGTGAATTATTATTATTATTATTTTTAATGCTGATAATAAATGCATTTGTTTTTAAAAAAAAAACTTGTTTGGAATATCCATGCTTTACTACGTACCAAAATCTTTTACGCAATGACCTTTACAGGTCGCTTATATTACTCCACACAAACACTACGTCCATCTGCTCCTGGTTTGGCCCTCCGGTCCAAATTTAGAACCCAGTTCGGCCCGCGAGTCAAAAAGTTTGCCCACCCCTGTCCTAGCCTGTCTTTGATCTTAAAATTGGACTAAATCCAATTTGAAGATAGTATAAATTCATCTTAACGGACCTAGGGTTAATCTCGGAAAGAATGAAATCTATCTTTGTTTAATCGGCGTTCTCGACCCACGGCAGTAGTCGCAGGGCCATACCCCTAACGGGGAAAGGCCACTGGGCGAGAGAGAGCGATGCTCTTTGTCCGAACAAACCTTTTATACCAGTCCAGTTCGTGGGTACTGTGCCTGCTTGGTCACGTCCCAGTTTTTTTCCATGATGTCATACATTGGCCTCAGATGACCCAAATGCTTCCAGAATAGTCTGCACCTGCATCTCGGCCGGTCTCAACCGTTCAACCAGATGAGGTGACCATGTTCTCACGGAAGTAACAATTTTCTCAGGGAGGCTTCATCCTGTTTCCCACTCCCAAATCTTGTCAACTGTCCATCAACGTGACATTTGCAAATGTTCTTTTCTCTGACGTGTTCCGTCAAACAGCATTTTGTTTATGCCTCAACTGGAAAAACGTGACCGAGGTCACGCTCCTGTGTGGGATCTCAGTCTTCCACCACTTAGTATCACCATTAACCCTTTTCGCCTCCTTGTCTTGGCTCACATTTATACATTCACGTGTAAATGGAACATCAATATTACATACATGTTTGATACTGATCAAACATCATGACAATAATAACACATACTTTCACAATAGTCAGTTTAACACAATCATAACTATGATCGTGGATTCTCTTAGTTAGCAGGTTAAAACACTCAAGCATCATCAAAACATATTTTGACAAGCTGGTGACCTGTAGGTCAAGCTCAAAGGTGGGATTGCAGTCTTCCACCCACGGCATCAGTCAGCCCCTTGTCCTTACTCAACTCTTAATACATTCATGTGTAAATGGAACATCAGTGCTATGATGCTGCTCAAGTTGCTACTAACTATACAATATTGCAAAGCAGAATAAAATAAAGTATATTGCGGCTTACTCTGTGATTAACATGTCTCATTCTCATTACTTAACGATGAGCATGGGCTTCCCTAGTTAGCAAATTAAAATATTCAAGCAGTTTCAAAGTATATTATAGCACAGTGGTGGCCAACCCGTGGCTCGCGAGCCGCATGCGGCTCTTTGGCTGGTTTCATGCGGCTCTTTTACGTTCATATCAACATTTGTGTTTATTTTTCGTGCGTATTTGCTTCGCTTGAGTTCAATATGGTATTTTGGTCAAACGCGCATGCGCGTGAGGTGAAATCCCGCAAAGGGGGAGGGACAAACCCATTTGAGGAGTGTCAATTTCGCTCTCAAAATGGCAAGGAAAAAATGCACAGCTAAACGAATATATGACGATGAACACAGGGCAGAGCGATTGGTTTTGCTGGCTTTTTAATGAATGGCAACTGTGACTACGGCAGCCCATTAGGTCTAGAAAAGCTGACAAGACGCTAAGCCAAAGATGGCCAACCCAGCCAAAATGGCAAGGAAAAAATGCCCAGCTAAACGAATATATGACGATGAACACAGGACGTTTTTAACAGAGTTAAAGTTGGTTTTTGTTGAACGCAATGGCAAGCCATTCTGCCTGATATGCCGGACGTCATTAGCGCATTTAAAAGCTTCAAATGTTCAGCGCCACTTCAGCTCACTTCATGCCAATATCGATAAGGACTTTGCAAAAGGGACTGTATTTTGCAAGTTTGGACACTTTGAAAAGTCAGGCAGGAAAATAAGTACAGTTTTTCAAAAAAATTACGAAGCACTGCGAGACTGTCACACTTGCATTGTTTCAACTGGCTTGGAACATTGCACGGGCTAAAAAGCCATACAATGAAGTGGAGTTCGTTAAAATATGCCTCAGTGACGTTATTGAAATCTTGTCTCCTGAAAACGACAAACTAAAACGAATGGTCTGTCCCGCCCACATAGTAAGTGAAAAAACTTATTATGTTTTTGTTTGTGGAATTTGTCGAACTGAGAGTTTGTCTGTGTGAGACAATGCACACAATGTTCATTTTTGAAAATGTGGTCTTTGGTTTTAGTACTGTAGGAGTCAATTTGTCATTATCATGTTGGTGCGTGACATAATAATGTCACACAATAAATTTGGCTGAGCAGAGGGGTGTGTCTGTGTGTGCGTGTGTGTGTGTGTGTGTGTGTGTGTGTGTGACGGGGGGGTGTTCATGTGTGCTCATGTGTATGATGTGGCTCTTTGCGATGACGCAGTAAAAAATGTGACTCTTAGTCTCTGACTGGTTGGCCACCCCTGTTATAGCAAAACAAAATAATATAACATAATCCAAAATTGTGTGTTGCTGTGCTTCAGAACAAATCTTCATCTAATCGATGACTTTTTAAACTATTAATTTACTATGTTAGGTCAATCTAACTTTGGCAGCATCTTCTGGTGAAATTTGGAACAGGAATGGAGGTTTACTGGTTCAACCAAAAACTCCCCTTTACCAATTTAACAATAGTTAGTTTGGAAGAACTAACTTTTAAGTAACCCCTACGGAGGCCCCCTTCTTCAGGTCTTCCATGTCAAGCTTTGAAATTTGAAATTTCATCTTAGCCAATTCGTCTGGGCCAAATCCAATACAGACTCACGCACCATCTTTTACCATCCTATCCACCATGTAACTTGACAGTAGTGATAACGTGCTGGACCAATTATCAGCATCTCAGTTTTGTCTGGGTACGACGGAGGAAATTGAGAGACATTCATTGCTTGATCTCTGCAAGCCTCAAGATTACAACAGTCCCGCGGATCTGTCATCGATAACGGCATATATAATTGATGGTCATCTTCGTAACATTGAAAACTAATATTATATTTACGTATTATATCCCCAAGCGGAATCATATAAATATTAAATAGAATTGGTCCGAATACCGATCCCTGTGAGACAGCACACGTAACATTATAGAACTCAGAGGTCGTGTTGCCATGGACCACATCCATGGCATCCGCATCCTGTCTGATAGATAGGAATTGAACCAGCCTAGTGCTGACCCTGAAATACCAACACAGCTTTTAAGACGCTCTAATAAAATATCGGTCTACAGTGTCGAAGGCAGCACTAAGATCGAGTAATAACAATACCAAAGTGTTTGAATCCATCTCTCTCAGAAATAAAATGGTAAAAGAAATTAGATGAGCAAAATAATTTTTTCCATCAATATAATTAGCACCGTAAAAAGGAATTCTAAAGACATTTGGACAAATATTATAAAACTGATGGGGAAAGACTAAAGTGCACAGAAACATAGGGAGTTACAACGAGAGGAGAAGGTCATCCAGGATCCAAAGAACATTGCAACAACTTTGAATGATTACTTTATAGACTCAGTAGAAGAGGTAACTGCTCACAGATAGCTCACCACCCACCTTTGCCATTTAACTCAAACATCACCTACCGTATTTTTCGGACTATAAATCGCGTTTTTTTTTCATAGTTTGGATGGGGGGGAAGGGGCGACTTATACTCAGGAGCAACTATTTGTGAATTTTTTCACCAATTTTTAAAATTCAAAAGTCTGCGATGTAGTGAAACCGCGATAAACGAACCGCCATGTAGCAAGGCATTACTGTAATCTAAACTGCAACTGCGGCGCGGCACATACGCGGCGGTGTTTTACATAAAGGACAAAGGATTCGATCACGGGATTTAATAACTTGGAGTGACAGAGATTGGTTCATAAAATTGTTGTTTATAATTATATGAGCTTGTGGAATATTTTGAAGTGCAACCGCCGTCAGCGGCGCGCACCCGTATTGTTGACGTAAAGGACGATCGATGGATTTAATGATTTGGAGTGACACAGATGATTTGATAAAGGTGTTATTTATGTTAGTTATTTGGATAACTGTCAATGTTACGTCAGGCCCGTTCTCAGCTCTTCGTTAGTGTTTATGTCACGTTAACGTACCGTATCATTTAGCCTGTTGTTGCTCGTTCATGTCTGTTCTTGGCGTTGGATTTTGTCGAATAAATTTCCCCCAAAATGCGACTTATACTCCGGACCGACTTACATGTTTTTTTTCACTTTATTGTGCATTTTATGGCTAATGCGACGTATATTCCGGAGCGACTTTTAGTCCGAAAAATACGGTATCCTAAATTGTGTGCAGCATCGCAATCTTACGTGTGCGTGTTGGCGACAAAATCTCCGCCAGCATCACGCTGAGCACAGGGGCCCCCCAAGGCTGCGTGCTCAGTCCGCTGCTCTTCACCCTGCTGACGCATGACTTTACTGCAGCCTGAGGGTGCCTCTGATGCGCTTCGTGACTGCTTTGGCACTACTGACTGGCACATGTTTAGGCGGGCAGCCACTTGTGACGATCGGACAGACATAAAGGAGTATACTGACTCTGTTCCCTCTTACATCACAAAGTGCATTGATGATGTGACTCACTCGAAATCCATCGTCACTCGGGCTAACTGGAAGCCATGGCTGACAGGGGCTGTCCTCAGGCTGCTGAGGGCCAGGGACAAAGCCTTCAGAGCGGGGGATGAGGCTGGCTTGAGGACAGCGAGGGCCGACCTGTCCCAGGGCATCAAGGAAGCGAAAAAGGCGTTGTCTTGGAAGATTACACCCCACTTCAAGGACAGCAGGGACGCACGGAGCCTTTGGCAGGGCATTCAGACCATCACGGACTACAAGCCCGCGCCGCAGAGCTGTGAGGGCGACGTCCGTCTGCTCAATGATCTTAACCGCTTCTTTGCTCGCTTCGATGCTCAGAACAGCTCTTGCCCGCTGAAGACCACTCCCCCTTCACACGAGCAGCCCCTGTGCCTCTCTGCCGACAGCGTGAGGAGGGCTCTTGCCGCTATCAACATCCATAAGGCGGCGGGCCCTGACAACATCCCAGGTCGAGCGCTAAAGGACTGCGCTGGGGAGCTGACGGGTGTCTTCACGGACATCTTTAACATTTCCCTGCAGCAGGCCATCGTCCCTTCGTGGTTCAAGGCTGCCACCATCGTACCTGTGCCGAAGAAACCTGCTCCGTCCTGCTTCAGTGACTACCGCCCCCGTGGCACTGACGCCCATCATCATGAAGTGCTTTGAGCGGCTTGTCATGGAGCACATCAGATCCATTCTCCCCCCCCCCACCTTAGACCCCTCCTAGTTTGCGTACCGAGCCAAACGGTCCTCTGAAGATGCCATCTGCTCTGCCCTCCACTCGGCCCTCACCCACCTGGAGAGGAGGGACTCGTACGTGCGATTGCTGTTTGTGGACTTCAGGTCTGCCTTCAACACCATTGTGCCACAACGACTCATCTGCAAACTCGACAAGCTGGGCCTCAGTACCTACTTCTGCAACTGGCTACTGGACTTCCTTTGTCAGAGGGCTCAGGTGGTACGTGTTGGCGACAAAATCTCCGCCAGCATCACGCTGAGCAAAGGGGGCCCCCAAGGCTGCGTGCTCAGTCCGCTGCTCTCCACCCTGCTGACGCATGACTGCACTGCAACCTACAGCAACAACCGCATAGTGAAATTTGCTGACGACACGACTCTGGTGGGTCTCATCACCAAGGGCGACAAGACTCAGTACAGGTTGGAGGTTGACCTTCTGACCGCATGGTGCAGGAACAACAACCTCCTGCTGAACGTCAACAAGACCAAGGAAATTGTTGTTGACTTCCGGAAGGGTCACACCCAACACCTGCCGCTGACCATCGACGGTGCTGTGGTGGAGAGAGTGAGCATCACCAGATTCCTGGGGGTGCACATCAGTGAGGACCTCTCCTGGTCCGTCAACACCGTATCACTGGCCAGGAAAGCTCAGCGCCGCCTGTACTTCCTGCGGAAACTCAGGCGAGCAAGTGCTCCTCCGGCCGTCATGACTAGTGCGGCTAAACAAACAACATGTTTACTCGACCCTCTTCTAGCCAAACTACTTAAAGAATTATTTCAAATTTTAGGACCGTCCGTCTTAAATATAATCAATCTGTCTGTCTCCTCTGGGATAGTCCCAACAGCCTTTAAAACCGCTATCATTAAACCGTTACTTAAGCGACCAAATCTTGACCCGGACTGTCTCAGTAATTATAGACCAGTTTCAAACCTCCCATTCATAGTTAAACTTCTTGAAAAAGCAGTAGCGCAGCAGCTTATTGATTACATGGTCGCCAATAATCGATATGACACTTTTCAGTCTGGTTTTAGAGCTAATCATTCCACTGAGACAGCACTTGCTAAAGTGACTAACGATCTCCTCATAGCTATGGATTCAAACACTCCGTCTGTACCGTTACTACTCGATCTTAGTGCTGCCTTCGACACTGTAGACTTCGATATTTTATTAGGGCGTCTTAAAAGTTGTGTTGGTATTGCAGGGTCAGCACTAGGCTGGTTCCATTCCTATCTATC
Source organism: Syngnathus typhle (assembly GCF_033458585.1). Classification (NCBI taxonomy): domain Eukaryota; kingdom Metazoa; phylum Chordata; class Actinopteri; order Syngnathiformes; family Syngnathidae; genus Syngnathus; species Syngnathus typhle. The sequence goes on along the minus strand of NC_083738.1, from coordinate 2,095,075 downwards.
AAACAGGACGCACCGAGTGGTCCATGGCAATGCGTCCTCGGAGCTCTATAATGTTACGTGTGGTGTCCCACAGGGATCGGTTCTTGGACCAATTCTTTTTAATATTTATATGATTCCGCTTGGGGACATAATACGTAAATATAATATTAGTTTTCAATGCTATGCGGATGACACCCAATTATATATGCCGTTATCGATGACAGATCCGCTGGATTGTTGTAATCTTGAGGCGTGCCTTGCGGAGATCAAGCAATGGATGTCTCTCGACTTCCTTCGTCTTAACCCAGATAAAACTGAGATGTTGATAACTGGTCCAACTCGTTATCAACACTTATTCAAGGAAACCGCTATAACTATAGATAACCGTACTATCACTCAGAGCGATACTGTAACTAATCTCGGGGTAATATTTGACCAAACGCTCTCCTTTCAAAAGCACATTAAGAATATAACCAGAATTGCGTTTTTTAACCTTCGTAATATTGCAAAGATTCGTCCGATCCTCTCGACCGGTGATGCGGAAACTATTATACATGCGTTCGTCACGTTGCGCCTGGACTACTGTAATGTACTATTTTCGGGTCTTCCTAAGTCCCGCATCAAAAGTCTACAGTTAGTACAAAATGCTGCTGCAAGGCTGCTCTCTCGGACAAGAACATTTGATCACATTACCCCAATACTAGCCAACTTACATTGGCTTCCGGTCCATTTAAGATGTGACTTCAAGGTTCTTCTATTAACCTATAAATCACTGCATGGTTTAGCGCCTTCATATCTCGTCGACCTAGTTGTTCCTTATGTTCCGTCTTGTAACCTTCGTTCGCAAAACGCTACCCTTTTAGCGACACCGAGGGCCAAGAAAATGTCTGCAGGCTCTAGAGCATCTTCTATTCGGGCTCCAGAGCTTTGGAATGCCCTACCAATGGATATTAGGACTGCTACCTCAGTAGAAACATTTAAGACACGTTTAAAGACACATTTCTATGACATGGCCTTTAACTAACCTGGAGTGGCCGATTCGGCTGGAGTTTGTTTTCTCTCCCTCTCCACCCCCTCCCTCCCTCCTACGTGGCTAGGTGGCACCCATGCTGACAGTGGCTATCTGGATTCTCATGGGCCAATTCAGGATGGGGGAACTGCAGCTCAACCTCCTCGAAGACTCTGCCAGGACAATTGAGGGCTCCTTCGGCAGCCCTTCGCTCTGACATGGACATCCACTTTTTATTTCATTGATTTTCATATTGTATCATTTGTGCCCTCTCTGCATCCATTTCAACCTGGTGATCCTGAAAGGGGGATCCTTCCATCTGTGGTCCCTTCTCAAGGTTTCTCATTTTTTTGAGTTTTTCCTTGCCCCTTTTGGGAGCTTAAGATCAGGGGATGCTTTGAGAATAATTGTCAATTTTTGTCTATGTGAAGCCCTTTGAGACTGCTTGTGATTTAGGGCTATACAAATAAACTTGACTTGACTTGACTTGACTACATTCTACCGTGGCACCATTGAGAGCGTCCTCTCCAGTTGTATCGCTGTCTGGGGTGGTAGCTGCACTGAATACAACGTGAAGGCCCTCCAGCGCATTGTGAACACGGCTGGTAAGATTATTGGTGCTTCACTCCCCTCCCTGAAGGACATTTACACCTCCCATCTCACCCACAAGGCGACTACGACTGTGAGTGATGTGAGTCACCCCGCTCACTCTTTGTCCGATCTTCTGCCCTCTGGGAAGCGGTACAGGAGCCTGCGCTCCCGCACCACCAGACTCACCAACAGCTTCATTCTCCAGGCTGTTAGGATCCTGAACTCTTTCCCCCCTTCTGCGTCGCGTCCTGTACTTTTGCGCTATATTCCGACTGTCTGCTGTATGCACACTTGCTCCATTTTTGCTCCTCCTATTTGTTGTGTTATTTGTTTATTTATTATTTATTCATCACTCTTATTTATTCATTGATTGTGCCTTCTTGTTTTTATTTTTTTGTGTTGTTTACTTGTATGTATATTGTGTACCGCTTTTTCCGTGTATAATGCGCCCCCATGTATATTACGCACCCTAAAAATGGCATGTTGGTGCTGAAAAAAAGCCTGTACCCATGTATAATACGCACCCAATTTCATTTTATTTTTTTAAGTCCCAATGATCGTCACACACGCAGGGAGGCAATGGGTCCCATTTTTATAGTCTTTGGTATGGTCTTAACTAGGCTGGATGTAATTTTTTTTGTTGGTGTTGATTTCTCCGACTGCCCGTAAAGGCACCACCGCGATCAGTGCGGACATGTGAAAAAGGCGTGCGGACGTGAAAAAGGCGGCTCTGTATGGGAGAGACGTTCAAGAGGAATAAAAACACCCTTGGAAACCAAAACTTTCCCCTTGTCGTGACTCGGAGCCGCAACAAATGTTTCGGATTTGTGTAGGGTACATTGTGACAGCAAACGAGCAGGTGATCGAGCAAGCGTCTGATACGAGAGCATTGTGGTCGTATGGAGCGTGTTTGAAGTGAACAGCAGAGACGAAAGGAACAAGGCAAAGTGTTGTGAAATAAAATATTACCTGTAATACGCATTTTGTTATTTGCTGATTGTATTAAACTATCACATTCATTGTCAGTCAAGAAGAGAAGAGGACTATTCGCATCGGATCCATAGTGCGCATGCGCAGTGATACTGCCTCGGTATGACGTCCGGTCCGCCATGGAGATTAAAAAACAAACAATATTTGACAATAACACACCATCAAGGATTGCACCATCGCATCAAACGATGTGCCTTCAATTATGAATTTTACTGACTAAGTGTATTGGGCAGGATGGCTGAATGCGATGCGCGATTGACAACAAACAAGAAGAAAGGTGATTTCAAGTTTTATTTCGAGGGAGATTTGTCATGTCTCGTCCCCAGTTTTGCTATGTGTCTAGGTTGCCATAGTTTCTGTTCGCGTCGCCCCTCCCTTCCTGTGTCACCTCAATCAATGTAACGTGTTTTGTATTTAAGTCCTGTCTGCCCCTCGCTCACCGTCGGATCATTGCATGTGTTACTGTCATGATGTCTGTTTGGTTTCTGTTCCTGTCTTTGGTAATGTCACCCTATCTTTTTGTTCCACGACTTTGTCGGTCAGTCCTGTTGTTGGTTTTGTTGTACCATGACTTTCTTTAAAAAAAAATAATAATAAAATAAAAAAAATTTAAAAATTTAAAAAAAATTGTACCCATGTATAATGCGCACCCCAGATTTTAGGACAATAAATTCGTTAAATTTTGCGCACTATACACGGAAAAAAACGGTAGTCTTCTCAATGTGGGTCTTAAAGGAGAAGCATGTATCCAGGGTTACCCCTAGGTAGACTGGGTGCTCACAGTGTTCAACGGGGGTTCCTGACCAGCTGACCTTCAGTTGGCGCTTAGCTTCACCATTTTGCAGGTAGAAGGCACACACCTGTGTCTTAGATGGGTTTGCACGTAGATGGTTTTCTTCATAGTAGGGTGTTAGCTCTGTCTGTTAGCACTGTCTGCTGTATGCACACTTGCTCCATTTTTTCTCCTCTTATATTTATTATGTTATTTGTTTATTTATTCATCACTGTTATTTATTCATTGTTTGTGCCTTGTTTTTATTTTTTTGTGTTGTTTACTTGTATGCATATTGTGTACTATGTCTTGTTACCGTGGGATAGTGGGAACGTAATTTCGATCTCTTTGTGTGTCTTGGCATATGAAGAAATTGACAATAGAGCAGACTTTGACTTTAACTTTGTCGGTCAGTCCTGTTGTTGGTTTTGTTGTACCATGATTTTCTTAAAAAAATAAAAAAATAAAAATTAAAAAAATTAAAAATTTAAAATTTTTGTACCCATGTACGTATAATGCGCACCCCAGATTTTAGGACAATATATTAGTTAAATTTCGCGCATTATACACCGAAAAAAACGGTACTATGTCTTGTCACAGTGGGATAGTGGGAACGTTATTTCGTTTTCTTTGTGTGTCTTGGCATGTGAAGAAATTGACAATAAAGCAGACTTTGACTTTGACTTTTTGACTTTGATAGACCTCTGTGTGGTCTCAAAGGTTCTAAACCCAAAGATGCAACATTTCTAAAATACCACAAATGTTTCATTGACAATTTAAGTAATATTACAAGCCAATCTATAAATGAAAGTTGTTTCCCCTAAACCTTGGAAGTCCTCAGTTATTACACCAGTCTTTAAGTCGGGTAATCCTACAATAGCCAACAATTACAGACCGATAAGCATTCTTCCAGCAGTTTCCAATGTCATGTAAAAATATAGTAGCAGAAAAAATTGTTGATCACCTTTTTACAGTCCATACACACTGAACAGGATGCAATTTGGATACCAACCTACCAAGTTGTTGTCCCTCAAATGTGACATGTCAAATGTATGCTGATAAGGGATAAGTCACATCTGCTCTCCCACTGCCCCACCCAATGGTTGCCAGTTTGCTGAAAGCATGTAGATGTATGAAACTGTCCTTGGCGGAAAAGGAGTGGGGCTCACTGCTCTTAAATGTATTCTGAAACATTTACAAATAAATAATAGCTATTTCTACCTCATAATACACTTTTTTTTCCTTCTAGGTAGACTTTCAGGAAGCTGAGGCCGGGACAGTGCCTGAGCAGGAAAGACAGATTGAGAGACAAAGGAAAATGCAGAGGATATACGATGAGAAACTGAACGCAGCCATTAGAGAGTTGGAGGGTAAATGCGAAGTGCACTACACCTGACGCTTGATTTTACACACATCGATTCCATGCGACTCTCTGTCTAATGCGGTTTGGTCAAGGACCTCAAATTCTTTCATCCTAGATACATTTTTAAGTACCGTATTTTCCGCACTATTAGGCGCACCGGATTATAAGGCGCACCTTCAATGAACGGCCCATTTTAAAACTTTGTCCATATATAAGGCGCACCGGATTATAAGGCGCATAAAATAGAAGCTATACTGCAACAAACTGAGGTTGACTAGGGTTGCGGTATGCATCCATTAGCCAATAACCAACAAGCCCTCTGTAAACAATCGCGTTTCCCATGAGCCTCAGCAAAGTGTAAACAATCGCGTTTCTCAAACAATCTCATATAAAATGATGGGAACTGACTAAAGTTCGATCTAACGCATTGGTACTACTTACCTATGTTTCCCTTCCATATCGATCCGTAGATTTACTCGAAACATGAACAGAGCAGCCTATTTTGACATGAAATAGCCTCGCGCGCATAGCAGCTATCGTTATAGCATTAGCCATCCACAAAAACCCATGACCCTCAGCTCGCAATCTCCCATGAGCCTCAGCAAAGTGTAAACAATCACGTTTCTCAAACGATCTCCTATAAAATGATCGGAACTGACTAAAGTTCGGTCTAACACATTGGTACTGCTTACGTATGTTTCCCTTCCATATCAATCCGTAAATTTACTCGAAACATTAACGGAGCAGCCTATTTTGAAATGAAATAGCCTCGCGGGTACAACAGCTATTCGGTGACGCCCCCTGACTACAGTTGCCATAATGTTGGGAAGCGATGTGACCTTGTAATTTACTAGTCGTACTAAAACGTACTGAAACATTTTGGAAGAGCACTGTGTACAACCAGTATGGATCAACACATTCATTAATTAATTATAATAATAATAATAATAATAAATTATATTTATAACGCACTTTACATTTGGGGGAATCTCAAAGTGCTACATGGCAGATAAAAAACAAGAAAACAAAACAAGGACAAGTTTAGAACAACTGGACGACAACCAAGATATGAGAAAAATTACGGAAATGCTAAGGTAAAGAGGTGAGTTTTAAGTCCAGTTTTGAAAGAGTCAGTGGATTGGGGTGCTCTTAGGTGGTCGGGGAGGGAGTTCCACAGTGTAGGGGCTGTATAGCAGAAGGCTCGGTCGCCCATGGTGCGCAGCTTGGTTTTAGGAACGTGGAGAAGGTGTGAATTGGATGAGCGGAGGCTTCGGGTGGCAGGTTTTGGGGCAAGGAGTAATTGATCCATATATAAGGCGCTCTGCATTATAAGGTGCACTGTGTTTTTTTTAGTAAAATGTAAGTTTTTAGGTGTGCCTAATAGTGCGGAAAATACGGTAGTATTTTATATTGATGATATACGGACTGTACGAAGCTAAATGACGTGCACATCTTGATTTGATAAAGTTCCGTTACCAATTTAAACACGTTTGACAAGAAGAAGTCGGGCTGTTTGATCTTTATCTGCTTTACGGGTAGCGAATAACTAGGATTGTTTTTGAGTCGGAAAGTTCGTGGAAGCAACTCATCCACACAGTCACTCACAAGTTAAACAGCGTGTATATTGTATGTATGTATGTATGTATGTATGTATGTATGTATGTATGTATGTATGTATGTATGTATGTATGTATGTATGTATGTATGTATGTATGTGTATGTATGTGTATGTATGTGTATGTATGTGTATGTATTAGGGGTGTAACGATACATCGATACACATCGATTAATCGATATAATGCTCTACGATTTATTGGTATCGATGCTAAAGGTAAACATCGATTTATATCGCCGTGTTTGACCTCGGACATTAGACGCGACTTTATTTTGAAATCCAGTTCATTGTTGCTTGCTTCCTCTTTCCGGCGTTGTTGTGTTGTGAGCAGAGCACGCGCGTGAAAGGGGAGGGGACAATTAGTCCGCGGCTCCTGGGCTGGTGCTATGGCTAGTGTCCAAAAAGACGAGGAAATTTGCTCCCCTTTAGGCTTCAAGTCATTCGTTTGGAAGCACTTTGGATTCCAAAGAAAAGATGGCTCAACGGCCAAGACACGTGCAGTTTGTAAATCCTGCCATGCGGTGATCAAATATTCAGGGAGCACAAATCTCGCCGCACATTTAAAGAAAAAACACGACATCAAAGTTCAGTGTTAAAGTAAGCAATTTGTATACTACAATACTCTTGTAATTTCCTAAATAAAGAGTTCGCAGTGCCTTGTTGATTTCGCGTATGAATTGTTATAAATCAGGATATTGTTATATATTTTTTACTAAAAAAAAAAAAAAAAATCGATCGTAGAGCACTATATCGCGATATATCGTGCATGAATCGCAGCAGGCTTTCACGTGCCTGCTCTGCTCACAACACAACAACGCCGGGCGCACTGCTCCCGGAAAGAGGAAGCAAGCAACAATGAACTGGATTTCAAAATAAAGTCGCGTCTAATGTCCGAGGTCAAACACGGCGATATAAATCAATGTTTACGTTTAGCATCGATGCCAATAAATCGTAGAGCATTATATAGATTAATCGATGTGTATCGATGTATCGTTACACCCCTATCAAATAACTAGTATATAAGCAATAATGTTATCAAACCATCTGTGCACTCTAAATCATTAAATCCATCGATCAAATTTCTCGTCCTTTGTTTCTGAACAACGCCGCGCGTGCGCCCTGACGTCAGCCTCGTCGTTATTCCACAGATCTACTATATAACTATATCGTAGCGTTAACAAAGTTCAAGGAAAGACGTGGGTTTGGTAAACGGCTCTTTAACAAAACAAACTTACAGGCGTGTGGCGGCGTGGACTTCCAGCCACGGAAGTGGAAGAGAGCTCCATAGAATAGGACCGGGCGTGCGTAAAAGCCATGACCGAGCCCCATCCACCGTCCTCGGACAGCCACCCGGCCGAGCGCCGGCCCTCGACTTCCATCCACGGAGGTGAAAGACAGCTCGGTAGAGTAGGACCGGGCGTGCGTAAAAGCATTGTCCGAGCCCCATCGGTTGACATGACTGTTAGATGCCCGTCTCGCCTCCTTGACAGACCTGCGCCGATGGACTGAATGTCTCGGTAGCATGCAATAATTGGATGGGGTCCGGTTGGTGACTGACTTGTAGTGTAACATAACTCCGCTGCAAGACACATAAAATTACCCTATTTTCTGGACAATAAGTCGCAGCTTTTTCCATAGTTTGGCTGGGGCTCCGACTTATACTAAGGAGCGAGTTATGTTATATTTTTAACACATTACTTACTAGTATATCACTTAACATGTTATTTTCACACTAAACCGCATGAGGGCGCTCTAGGCCTGTGGAATAATTGGAACTGCAACTAACGATGAGTCTGACGTCAGCAACGTAGCAGAGGAACCGCCGCGTCTACTTTCGGAGTCAGCAGAGTTGTTTATAAGTGACACAAACGATGAAGATTTCGATGGATTTAATGATTTGGATTGACATGGATGGTTTGATAAACTTGTTAGCATGTTATGTAATGTATTACAGTGAGTGGCGGAGGTTCCCTTCATGTTACGTACAGTCTTCTAATTGTTTTTTTGCCCCGATCTACGTAAAACGTAGTCCTCAGATTGCTTCATCGGGTCTACATATTATGCCTGTATTTTACGGAAGCCACATAAAACAATTTTACAGATTTTGGAATCCGGTTGACACAAAAAGCACACGTTATCAAAAGAAAAATTAAATTAAAATTAAAGGCTTCTAGGTGCACCTTATGGTGCGGATAATACGATAGTAAAAAATATATGAATGAACCCAAGCCATGTGGCTTTACAAGGGTGAAAAAGTGCTGTTTTTGTTTTCGTGTCAAAAGAAAAATGTGAATGATCCATCCATCCATCCATCCATCCATCCATCCATCCATCCATCCATCCATCCATCCATCCATCCATCCATCCATCCATCCATCCATCCATCCATCCATCCATCCATCCATAGGTAGTGATTTTTAACATCCATCCTGTCCCGCTCCCTTCAAAGGTAGTGATTTTTAACATCCATCCTGTCCCGCTCCCTTCAAAGGTAGTGATTTTTAACATCCATCCTGTCCCGCTCCCTTCAAAAGTAGTGATTTTTAACATCCATCCTGTCCCGCTCCCTTCAAAAGTAGTGATTTTTAACAAAAAATTATGTCTTTTACAGACTGTTCCCCGGATATTGAGATGACACTGAGAGAATTAGACTCCTGTTTGAAGCTGCTTTTTCCTCAGTTCACACTTCAAGACACCCTCACAACTAACAGCTGCCACCTCACACAAACAAACACTGGATGTTTGTCAGATGATGAAAGTCCCTGCTGTAGCAAAAACTTGATAAATGACAGAACAGAGAAGATACAAGAGAGTAAAGAGAGGGTGACAAAAGAAGAAAATGACAGAGACAATAAAGATGAGCGTGAGGAGAAAGAAATAAAGAAAAAGAAGCAGAAAAGGTGGGAAAGTGAAGAACTGAAGATGCGAAACAAACAGAAAAAAGGAGAGATTGAAGTAGAACAAAGGCATTCGATAAAACATGAAGCCAAGGGCAGATGTGAAGCAGAAGAGCGTGACCTTCTTCATGTAGACTGTTTTATTCAAAACTCTGGCCTTTTGTCCCGCTCGTATCGTCTGGACTTGAACCTTAGTCCTGGTGAGTAAAATTTTTCAATTTCACAAAATTTAAAAGAAATGTCACTTGTATTTTGTTTGCGTGAAAGATACCGCCATATAGCACTACACTGCCCGCATGTTTATAATTCACTTTTTTTTTTTATCCGTCAGATATTATCTGATTTTAAGATCTGGTTATGTGGTTCGTATATTGTGCATTCAGAACTGCACTATTGGTCCACTTAATTTGATTGATTTGTTTATTCCAGCAATCTCAACACTCTTATTACAACTTCATTTCACATTTTGTTTCACAACTTGCTGGAAAGGGAAGCCAGTTGAAGCAATTCTGCTTAGCTAGTCCCGTCTCGATTTTAACCAAGGATTTGGAGTCGGAGTCACAATCTTGCAGGCACCCTGGGCACTGTCCCCATCAAAAGGTGGCACTTGCACCGATCAATGACTTTTAATTGTCTCCCATGCTGGCCTCCTGTAGCTTGACCATTGTGTTATTAAGTTCAGACATCTCAAGACGGAGGGTTGCCAAAATCTCTGGCCTATGCTCTCAGCCCTCAGGTTGCTTTCCAAGGCTGGAGGTCCCTCGTTTCCAAGGGCGCCAGATTTAATTTCTTTTAGCTTACCGTTTTTTTCCGTGTATAGTGCGCAAAATTTAACTAATTTATTGTCCTAAAATCTGGGGTGCGCATTATACATGGGTACAGTTTTTTTTTAATTTAGTCCCAATGATCGTCACACACGCAGGGAGGCAATGGGTCCCATTTTTATAGTCTTTGGTATGGTCTTAACTAGGCTGGATGTAATTTTTTTTGTTGGCGTTGATTTCTCCGACTGCCCGTAAACGCACCACCGCGCTCCGTGCGCGCACGGGAAAAAGGCGGCTCTGTATGGGAGAGACGTTGAAGAGGAATAAAAACACCCTTGGAAACCAAAACTTGCCCCTCGTCGTGACTCGGAGCCGCAACAAATGTTTCGGATTTGTGTAGGGTACATTGTGACAGACAGCAAACGAGCAGGTGATCGAGCAAGCGTCTGATACGAGAGCATTGCGGTCGCATGGAGCGTGTTTGAAGTGAACAGCAGAGAAGAAAGGAACAAGGCAAAGTGTTGTGAAATAAAATGCACAGAACGGCTGCGCAAGACACGTCAGCTATATAAAGAGCGAGAGTTGTTTTCTTCCTATTAGTTTCAATTCACAGTTTAATTAGCAGTTTCAATCAGCAAATAACAAAATGCGTATTACAGGTAATATTTTATTTCACAACACTGCCTTGTTCCTTTGGTCTCTGCTGTTCATCCTAAAACACAAAGGCGCTCTTTAAGCAATGCGACAGTGAGCGCCCGGCGCGCTGCGGTTGCGCGACCGCACCAAATTAAGCTCCCTGCGCAGTGCGCACTGAGGTCCACTTAAATTTTAGAAAGTACATCAGGACTTTAAAAATATCTTCTAAATTTCAGCGACGGCTCTGTCACAATAATGCGACCAGCGCGGTGCAGTTGGGCGGTCGGCGGCGCGCTACGGTTGAGCGTTCTCTCTCGCGCTCTCTCTCTCGCTCTCTCTCGCTCTCGCACACACGCGCACACACGCAAACCGGATATTATACGGAGGCCACCATTACAGATGCGCAGAACGGATGCGCAAGACATGTCACTTATATAAAGAGCGAGAGTTCAGTTCTCTACCTAAATCCGTATTACAGGTAATATTTTATTTCACAACACTTTGCCTTGTTCCCTTCTTCTCTGCTGTTCACTTCAAACACGCTCCATACGACCACAATGCTCTCGTATCAGACGCTTGCTCGATCACCTGCTCGTTTGCTGTCTGTCACAATGTACCCTACACAAATCCGAAACATTTGTTGTGGCTCCGAGTCACGACGAGGGGCAAGTTGTGGTTTCCAAGGGTGTTTTTATTCCTCTTCAATGTCTCTCCCATACAGAGCCGCCTTTTTCACGTCCGCACGCGTCTTTCCCGTGCGCGCACGGAGCGCGGTGGTGCGTTTACGGGCAGTCGGAGAAATCAACGCCAACAAAAAAAATTACATCCAGCCTAGTTAAGACCATACCAAAGACTATAAAAATGGGACCCATTGCCTCCCTGCGTGTGTGACGGTCATTGGGACTTAAAAAAAAAAACCAAAGAAAAAAAACAATTTTTAAAAAAATTCATAAAAATTGGGTGCGTATTATACATGGGTACAGGCTTTTTTCCAGCATCAGCATGCCATTTTTAGGGTGCGTATTATACATGGGGGCGCACTATACACGGAAAAAAACGGTATTTTACAGGAGCAACCGCATGAGGGTCAACGTTGAGTGGTGATAGTCTGGTCGATTGCGCTGAAAACCCAGTTTAGGAGATCCATAGTTTATGATACAGTTGGGGAAGTGCCTGTTCTTGCCGCTAGGAGATTTGCTCCCGGTGCGCCCTCAAGACTTCAACTACTGCTCGTTTATGTATTACCGTATTGGCCCGAATATAAGACGGTGTTTTTTGCATTAAAATAAGACTGAAAAAGTGGGGGTTGTCTTACATTCGGGGTCTAGACATTATACCCATTCAGAACGCTAGATGGCGCCAGATATCTTTAAAATGAATGCTGAATTTAACTACCCAGGCCAAAGCGAACCCCTGTCACGAAGAATAAAAATAAAAATTGCGGTAGCACGAAGACGAAAAATAAAAAATAGTTAGAATGAAAAGAAAATAAGAGAAGAGATAACAGAAAATGGTTAAACCAGAAGCCATTAATTTACCAATGTGATTGCACTTTAGTTTACATATTTAAATGTTCAGATATTAAGACGTGATAGACAGTTTTTGCATGATTTGAATGAGGCATAATAACTATAATTATATAATAATTTTTCTCTCGAATATATTGTTATAATCATTTGTCTCAGATGTACTGTAATTATTTTCTGTATAAAAATTTAATTTGTTCAAAAAGTATTTTTTCAAACTTGTCTTGAAAAAGAGGGGGTCGTCTTATAATCAGGGTCGTCTTATATTCGGGCCAATACGGTATGTGGGCAGTACAGTGATCCTTCGTTTATTGCTGATAATTGGTTCAAAGACCGCCCGCGATAGGTGAAAATCTGCAATGAATCAATATTTTTACAATATCCAAGAGACTTTTATAATTTTATTTTTAGACACTTTATTTTATTTATAAACCCTTTATTGTATTCTTAAACATTTTAAAGTTAAACTGACTCTTAGAAACATTCAACAAATTGTAAATGTGTCACAGCTCCGCCCTGGTCTCGCCGTGGTGGCCGGCTGACGCGCCCCCGCAGACCAGCTCCAATGCGGAGCTGCACATCTCTGCAACCTGTGCCCTTGTTACTGGCTCATTAGGGCGTGTATTTAAACCCCGCAAGCCCATCAGTCTGGGGTGGTTCGTCTGCCTCAATACATGTATGCCTGCCACCTGGTTCTGCAATGCCACCTGATTCCCATTTGCCCGATCCACTGTGTAGCGCGATGCCTGTTTATGATTCGCTGTTTTGCGAAACTTGGTTTTATGATCTGCTATGGACTCTGTTTGGCTTGACCTTCTGCCTGTCCCTGACCAACCATGAGCTTGTTATGACCGCCTGCTTTGATGACGCACGATGCACGTTCACTGAACGCCTAGTCAGCTTGCCTCGTTGTCCTGCTCTGCCGGCATTCCAGCTCTCCTTGTCTCTGTTAAACTTTGTGTGAGCCCGTTTTGCATTTGGTTGTCCTACCTCATTTGTGACAAAACGAAGTGCAAATCAGAGATGCTGCTGACTCTGCTGACGCAAATGAAGTGGAAGATCGGTTACGTAGCGGGAACCTGAGACAAAGTGTGGTTAGAACTGCTCTTACAGTTCTAAGCCAATCAGCGGCAAGATAGAGATCAACATGTTCCCATATGTCTCGTCTCCTCTACCGGCCAATAGTGTGCTGTAAAGTCATATGGGAAGACAAAACCCCGCGTGAAGTGATGTCGCAAATAGCAGTGATGCACCATGTATATCCGCAATATCTGTTTTCATAAAAACCCGCGATGGACCATGGGCACAATAGGTGAAGCGCAAGGAACCACTGTATATTTACTTTGTTTTATGTTAATTAAGACAAAAGCTATGCAGCGATGCTGCATCATTTCTAGGTGAGATCTCGAGCCCAGATATGACCACATAATTTATTTTATATTGCTGGTCGATATCTTCTTCTCTGTTTGTAAAAATTTTCATCAGCTGGTCTTTCCTGGCATTCTCATCTTTGAGAACTGCAATTTCTTCCATCGTGGTTTTAATCCAATCAATCGAGTCTCCATTTTCATAATACTCTTCTTAATGTCGCTGATCTCCCCTCCAGTCTCTTGAAGAGAGTTCTCTGCAAATTCTTTTTCCAGATGATTTATCACTGCTACACTCATACTTATCTTATTTCATATTTATATAGTAGGGGTGTAACGATACATCGATACACATCGATTAATCGATATAATGCTCTACGATTTATTGGCAACGATGCTAAAGGTAAACATCGATTTATATCGCCGTGTTTGACCTCGGACATTAGACGCGACTTTATTTTGAAATCCAGTTCATTGTTGCTTGCTTTTTCTTTCCGGGAGCAATGCGCCCGGCGTTGTTGTGTTGTGAGCAGAGCACGCACGTGAAATGGTAGGCGACAACTAGTACGCGGCTCCTGGGCTGGTGCTATGGCTAGTGTCCAAAAAGACGAGGAAATCTGCTCCCCTTTAGGCTTCAAGTCATTCGTTTGGAAGCACTTTGGATTCCAAAGAAAAGATGGCTCAACGGACAAGACACGTGCAGTTTGTAAATCCTGCCATGCGGTGATCAAATATTCAGGGAGCCGCACATTTAAAGAAAAAACACGACATCAAAGTTCAGTGTTAAAGTAAGCAATTTGTATACTACAATACCCTTGTAATTTCCTAAATAAAGAGTTTGCAATACCTTGTTTGAAAGAGCTCACGTAAGGATATTGTTGCGTTTTGGTAAAGTGAATTAGTGTTCCGTCTGTACGGCTGGTCTTTGAATGCACCCCGCTTCAATGGCAGAACGCGGATGAATTTAAAGACATCAAATGAGAATAATCCTTGATAAAAATGAAAATTGACTGACGCAAACGTGAGTTCTTCATGTTTTTATTGAAAACAACAGTGCTGACGCCGTGCGACATAGGTTTTTCGCTATAATTCGGTATAATTCGAGGTAGTCCACCCTTACCCAAAGTTAAGGTTTCATGGGAATATTATTGTCATAATTGTCTGGACCATATATAATAATTGTTTAATGGTAGTTATTGATAGATCTTGAAGATGTCAAGTTTTAGGTGCATAAGACTATGTTGTTCATGCATATAGCACGTTCATTGTAAGAGGGGAAGAGATGTTTTGTATTTTGGGCTAACTCAAATTCCGTAGTAGAAAAACCCCGGAAGTGGGATGGGCATTCTGTGTTGTTGTGGTACGGCCTGTGAACGCACTGTGAGTAAGGAATAAAGCAGTTATCATTCACGTCGTCGTCCGACCTATTCTTGCTATCTAAGGACCTGGAAAATAGTAAGGATATAACATATATCACGGGTCATTACGACGAGTTTGGTGGAGTTTTTACTGCTTCTTCCAACTCCTACCGCGCTGACTGTAACCTGACACTCTCTGGCTGCGTCTTGCCTCTTTTCTTTTATTGTCGGACTCGGTGGACTCGGTCAAAATCAGCACAGAGTCCGAGTCCGGCAAAAATGACCGAGTCCGACCGAGTCCGAGTCCCCGAGTCCGAACCGAGTCCACAGCCCTGCCGGCCGGGTCATACCAAAGACTATAAAAATGGGACCCATTGCCTCCCTGCTTGCCACCCAGCATTAAGGGTTGGAATTGGGGGGTTAGATCACCAAACGATTCCCGAGCGCGGCACCGCTGCTGCTCACTGCTCCCCTCTCCCCCAGGGGATGGATCAAAATCACATGGGGATGGGTTAAATGCAGAGGACAAATTTCACCACACCCAGATGTGTGTGTGACGATCACTGGGACTTTAACTGTAACAAGCAATATGGCCTCTTCTGAATTCTCAGCCCTCCCTCCACAGAGCTCTTTGTAGTTTTGAGGCACGTGAACAGTCGTGCACAAATGCAGATAAAGACTGAAAGTGACCCCCACATACAGGCTGCTCTCTCAAACAATGAAAGTGTTGGGTTTCAAATAATAACACTTGATTTCGAACACGTGAACACGAATGCACAAATGGAGATAAAGACTGTAAGTGACTCCATACAGGTTGCTCTCTCAACCAATGAAAGTGTTGGGTTTCAAATAACCCTTGATTTTGCAAAAACAACCTCCAGCAGCAGTTATGCAACAGGGCTTGTCAAAATTACCCAAAAGTTACTATTTTTAAAACAGCGAACTGCGCATGTGCCGCGGCGCAGCGTTTTCGGACAAACACAAGAGCCGCACAGGTCGTGAACAGCTGGAGCGCAAAGGACCAGCTCGCTATTTTTGTTTTTATCAGAGATAACATTAACGGACCTATCATGGTTGGAACAAAACACTGCTGCTTTGGTGTCTGCCGAAGCAACTCGCGATATGCTGACCGGGATCATATGAGGGGAGTTTTTTCATATCTTTCCCAAAGCCGCGGAAGAACCGAGAGAAATGCTTTCGCTGGGTAGAAGCTTGTAAACGGCAGGGATCTACAGTACATAATGTCACCAAAGACACATATATATATGCTCCCTGCATTTTGTCAGTGGAAATGGGCCAACATCTGAAAATCCCGATCCAATACCAGCGACTGCAACGTCTGTGGAGGTAAGTTCTGTCACGAATGGGGTGGTGGAGATGGAGCGAGGCGACCAAGTGCAGCTTGGACCAGGGTTTATTGCAGCAAACTCAAAAGACATACTCGGCAACTAACATAACTTACTGGCAAAATCAATAACAGGAACCGAACAGCCACGTGAGACAAAACGGACAGCGTGGCATTCCATGACAGCAGCAACAGCATGCACAATGCTCCGACAGCACACAAACAGAACTTAAATACAACACAGGCAACAAGAGGCAGGTGAGCATGATTACACTAATCATGGGCACACAAGAAGGGAGGGGCGACGCGAACAGAAACCATGGCAACCTACACACAGCAAAACTGAGGACGAGACATGACAAGTTCATCGTTTGCTTTCTCAGTACAAAGCATGCTATTGGTAACCATAACACGTGTTTACCCATTGAAGCCACTGCTACTACAATGAAATTAAACACTTTTCTGTTTCCTTTTTGAAAAGATTGTGCATATCAAATAGCTCCACCTTACCCTTGGAAGCCACTGCTACTACAATGAAATTAAACATTTTCTGTTAACCTTTTGAAGAAATTGTGCATAACAAGTAGCTTCATCTTACCCATGGAAGCCACTGCTACTACAATGAAATTAAACACTTTTCTGTTCACCTTTTGAAGAAATTGTACATCTCAAGTAGCTTCATCTTACAGTGTTATTTTCTTTTACTGTATTTGTTTGTTACATGAGTTTGTGTAACTGACCATAGAGGATTCTGCCTGGGAGTCTTTACATATATATCACTTTATTCTTGACCTCCCAACTTTGCTTAGGGAGGTTCTAATTTTCTGCAATTACTAAAAATACCCTCGAGAAGACACAGAAAAAGTTAAGCTTAACCTACGTACCAGCTCAGTGGCCTAGTGGTAGAGTGTCCGCCCTGAGACTGGAAGGTTGTGGGGTCATACCAAAGACTATAAAAATGGGACCCATTGTCTCCCTGCTTGGCACTCAGCATTAAGGGTTGGAATTGGGGGGTTAGATCACCAACTGATTCCCGAGCGCGGCATCGCTGCTGCTCACTGCTCCCCTCTCCCCCAGGGGATGGATTAAAATCACATGGGGATGGGTTAAATGCAGAGGACAAATTTCACCACACCCAAATGTGTGTGTGACGATCATTGGGACTTTAACTTTAACTTTTAACCTCACCGCGACTGACGACAAAGCAATCAGCAAAACCATGCAGCACCAGAAATCGCATTAACGGTAAAACAATCTTTGTTCATCATTGGTTAGCAACAGCATAACATTATTAAAAAGAAAACAAGAGACTTATTGTATTGTATTGTATTGTATAAGTGTTGTTCTTAGATTTATTGCACATATTGACTTGTATGTATGCATATTGCATGGCTCTCACATTACGTTTTACAATCCGTAATTTCTGGACTATAAGCCGAACCTGATTATACGGCGCACCAGCTATAATTAGGGGAAAATCTTGTTTTGTTTATATATAAGGCACACCGGACTCTAGGTTACAGGTTTTTTTATGTCTAATTATCATTTGTAAGAGAATATACATAAAGAGGACTGTTTTTTGGGGGACACATATCTTTTATTAACATTTATAATCATACTGTGCAGGAAAGTGAAAAGCGTGACGCAACAAGATGTCATCAACAATAGCCCAGTGCCCTCTAGTGGCCGGAGGAAACCTCTACAGTAGATGCAGCAGCTCAATTTCCTTAAGAGCCAAATCAACTGCCTTTAACTTAAAAGCGGCATCATATGCATTTCTTTTTTCCCTCATAATGAGGGTTTGGCTATAAAAGGGTCCTTTCTCCAGTAATGTCCGTCTTGATCTCATTCTGTTTCTTATTTTTGTCAATTGTGCGGCACTTTTTGCCTGACAGATGAACAATACACTACTCTTCTCCCAAGTGACCGTGTGTCTGGTCAGATAGCCACAACAACGGTCCACAACCTTTTTAAGCACAAAAATCACAAAAAATCCATAGATACGCCGCACCAGATTTCAAGCCGCAGGGTTCAAAGCTTGTGCAAAAAGTAGCGGCTTATAGTCCTGAAAATATGGTATGTGGCGTTCATGGCTCTCTCAGCCAAAAAGGATCCTTGCCATAGTTATATCCACGTTGACTCCACATACAAGACAAACCGGTCCGAGTTTTACATATGTAAACAGATATTCTGCCTCCACCTTTTTTTTTAAATATATGCAAAAGTGTGTTGTGTTGTTTTAAAGCTCCTGTTTTCTGCCTTTCTTTTTGCCATTTTTGAAAAGGGGTAGCTCGGAGATAGCTGTAACTTGAGATTGCGTTGACAATTGTTGCAGAGTTTCTGGGTCCTGTCCTGATTGACGCGCCAAAACAGTAGGGCATTGTGGGATTTGTAGTATGAGCGGTAAATGTGCAGTTTAATACCGGCAGGTCACTTTTTATCATACAATAATGTAATAATTTTGTATTGCCTTGCAAGCCAAATAAAATTACACTGTGTGCCAGTGTTTGATACCAATGTTCTTAAGGCTCTGGATGATGTGGGGCTGTCCTGGATGGCACGACTCTGCAACATTGCATGGGCCACAGTGCCTCTAAATACGAAGACTGGGGTGGTGGTTTCCCTCTTTAAGAAGGGTGCTTTTTAAGTACAGGCGAATCACACTTCTCAGCCTCTCTGTTAAGGGATACTTGGTAGTGCTGGAGAGGAGGTTCCATCAGGACATTGAATCTCAAATTCAGGAGGGTGCTGGGTCAGTGGGATTTTTGCCCTTTGATTGGAACACTGAACCAGCTCTCCACCCTCAGCAGGGGACTAGAAAGTGCATGTGAGTTTGCTCAACCAGTCTACATGTACTTTGTGGACTTGTAGAAAGCGTTTGGCTGTGTACTCAAGGGGATCATATGGGGGTGCTCCAGCAGTAGGACAGGGAACCAGATGCCTGAGTACGCGCTGTCTGACTAGTATCAGAATTTGGTCCGCATTGCTGGCAGTAAGTTGGATTTTTTTTCCAGTGAGGGTTGGGAAGCTTTTTGTCATCAATTCTCTTCATAGCATTCATTGGCAGAATTTCTACGCGCAACCGAGGTGTTGGTGAGAGTTAGGTTTTCTAATCTAAGTATTGCATCTCTGCTTTTTTGTCATGACTCGTCCCCGATCATGTCTGTGTGCAGGAGGGAGTCCTGTGTGCTCATGTCCGTGTGCTCGCACCTCCCCTCCTGTGTGCCCATGATTAGTGTGATCATTCTCACTTGCCTCTTGTTACCTGTCTTGTATTTAAGTCCTGTCTGTGTGTCACTCCCTGTCGGATCATTGCTTGTCTGTTGCGTGTCTGTTATGTGTGCGTGCGTTGTGTGTTAGTGTCACAATGTCCTTTTGGTTCCTGTTGCTGTCGTCATGTCCTGCTGTCTTCTTGTTTCACGTCCCGGTCAGTCACTCAAGTTATTGTTTTGTTAAGTTGTATCAGTTTGCCTTTTGAGTTCGCCAATAAACCCTGGTCCAAGCTGCATTTGGTCGCCCTGCTCCATTCCCCGTTCCTTTACTATGTGTCTAGTTTGTCATGGTTTCTGTCTGTCTGTGTACTCACCGCTCCCTTCTTGTGTCAACTCACAAACCATGTACTAATAATCACAGTCACCTGCCTCTCGTTACCTGTCTCGTATTTAAGTCCGGTCTGCGTGTCACCCTTGTCAGATCATTGTTGTCGTACTGTCTTGCTGTCGTCATGTCCTACTGTCTTCTTGTTTCACGTCCCGGTCAGTCACTCAAGTTATTGTTTTGTTAAGTCGTATCAGTTTGCCTTTTGAGTTCGCCAATAAACCCTGTTCCAAGCTGCATTTGCTCGCCCTGCTCCATTCCCCATCCGATTCCTGACACCTTTTGCTGCTAATGTGGCATTGTTGGGTTCTTCAAGCCGGGATCTTCAACTTTCACTAGAGCAATTCACAGCTGAGTTTGGGGTGGTTGGAATGAAGATCAATGCCTACAAATCTGAGACCATGGTACTAAGTTCATAAAGGGTCCTGCCCTGAGGTCCTGCCCAAATGGATGAGTTCAAGTGTCTTGGGGTCTTGTTGAGGAAAGGGAGAATGGAGTGGGAAATTGACAGGTGAATTGGTGCAGCATCTTCTGTGATGAAGACTCTTACCAGTCCATCATAGTGAAGGGGGAGCCGAGCCGGAATGTTAATCTACTGGTTAATCAATGTTCCTACCCTCAACTTGTGATCGAGATAATAAGCTCCAGTATACAAGCGGCTGAAATTAGTTTTCTACATAGAGCTAATGAGAAAATATCAGTCATCCAGGAGAGTCAAGCCATTTCTCTTCTGCATTGAGAAGAGCCAGAAGACGTGGCTTAGGCAGTTGATTGTTGGACGCCCTTTCTGATGAGGTGCTTTGACCATGTCCCACTGGGAAGATGCCCCAAGGACAACCTGAAACATGCTGGAGATACTGTCTTCCTGGCTGCATTGGGAACATCTCTGAGGAGCTGGACGAAGTGGTTAGGGAGAAGGAAGTCGGGGCCTTCCTGGTTAAACTGCTGCTGCCGTGACCCAACCTCGGAAAAGCATTAGAGCAGTAGTTCTTGACCTTATTGGAGGGACCGGACCCCACCAGTTTCATATACGCATTCACCAAACCCCTCTTTCGTGAAAAGAAAAAACATTTCAAATTCAAGACATCAATGTTAACTAGAATTTTGCAATTTCTGGAGAAATTGCGTGTGAAGGCGAAATGTATGAATAACTTCTTCGGGGAATGCTGCAGAACGATGTTGAAACATGTTGAATTACTTGAGAAATGTAGAATATTTGGAGAATTTGTGGTGAATTTCAAAATAAAAGATGTGAAGTTTTTGGTAAGTTGTGGAATAGGGAGAAACATGATGAACAGTTGAAAGTTGGAAAGGGTTGAATCGGTTGAAAAATGTAGAAATGAGAAGGGAATATGGAAATATTGGAGAATTGGGTGTGAATTTCAAAATAAAAGATGTGAAGTTTTTGGTAAGTTGTGGAATAGGTAGAAAAATGATGAACAGTTGAAAGTTGGAATGGGTTGAATCGGTTGAAAAATGTAGAAATTAGAGTAGAAAAACGAAATTTTAGAGAATTTTGGTTGAATTTCAAAATAAAAGATGTGAAGTTTTTGTTAAGTGGGAAGTTATGGAATAGGTAGAAAATGGTGAACAGTTGAAAGTTGGAATGGGTTGAATCGGTTGAAAAATGTAGAAATGAGAAGGGAAAAAGGAATTGGGTGTGAATTTCAAAATAAAAGATGTGAAGTTTTTGGTAAGTGGGAAGTTGTGGAATAAGTAGAAAAAGTAGAAATTAGAGGTGAAAAACGAAATTTTGCGAAATTTTGTCGGAATTTTTAACGTGAAAACGTGAAATTTTTTAATTTTGGGAATGTCGAGAATCCTTCCGAATGTGATTAGAATGTGTTGAATGATGTGAATTTCAAATTGGAACGACGTAAATGTGAAATGTTGAATGTGCCATTAAGAATGAATGGTGAAAAAATTGTCGGAATTTGGGGAATTTTGCGGAATCGGAAAATTTTCGGAATGAGAAAAATACAAGCCACCCTTTCCTGAATATTTGGAATACGTGAAAAGTGGAATGGAGTGAATCGGGTGAATTTTGTGAAAGAAGAAGCGGGACAAAAAAGTGAGAATAAAATAGAAGAATAATTCACCTTCACACAAAGTAAATGGAGTAGAATAACATGTGTGAAGGCCTTCGCCTTCACACAATTACTGGTGCATAAAATGAGCCGTGCATGAACCAAAACAATGCATGAGCTCAAGTCAAATTACATACCTGCAAGTCAGTGTGATGATAAATCAGGTGTGTTTGGACCTCCGCAGTGGAGGCTCTGCCGAACCCCTGAGACCAACTCACCGAACCCCGAGGGTTCAATGGAACCCAGGGTGAGAAGCACAGCATTAGAGGATTATGATGATAGTGGTTTAAATTCATCACGCATTTTAAGCATTTATTTCAATATAAATTAAATTTTGGGACTCTTCGTCCTTCATATCTTTCAGTTTGACCTGGAATAATAATGTCTGAATTTTCCAAAGGATTTATGTTTTTTTTATTTAAGCTTGCATTTATGTCATATTCATCTCAATAATTATTTGTTGTTCCTGGTTTTTACTGTATTATTCACCTTTTAATATTTCCAGTATGAAATGTTTTGTAATAAAGATTAGCTTGTAATTGTATTTTTTTCTCATTCGGGTTTGTTATTATGGTATGATTTATAGATGTATAGTTCGGATGCAATAGCTCGGTGACTGCAAGTGAAGTTCAGCGTCCTTTAAAATAGCCCTCTCCCAAATAAAAAAAATCCCAAAAGCGGTGAATATGTACCATGCTGGACTTTTTATTGACAAAGTATGCGCTAGAATATCCTCATATTTTGTTTTCTGCTGCATAAAACCGGATTGTCATTGGATAAATGCTGTGCTTTTTTCCATATTGAACGTTCGGGAATGTATGGGACAACGGGATGGCCCAGATACTTGGTTTCTGCATGATGATTGAATGCTCTGTGCCTGTGTGGAGCTGAGCTTCTCCTTATTTAAATGACGAGCAGCAGCTACTCGTATAGTTACGTCCTATTTATTTAATTTTACACAGGTTTTCATGTAGAGGAGACGGAGGATAATGAAGTTGTAGTTTCTACGTTGTTCGATCTACGAAGACTACTAATTACCAAGCACCTACCTGCTGTACGGCATTGGGTTCAGGTTTGTACATGCAGAAGCAACACTTCTCATTTGTGTACATTCATTTTAGGGATGTCCAGTAACTGTTGTTTTTCACCGATGCAATAACTTCCAGTCGCTGACCTTTAAATAGGTCACACATTCAACAACTGGGAACACGAACACACATATAAAACAAGAAGTAACGTCCTTCTAACGCTACACATTTTTAATGTATTGCACCAGTCAATACATTAGGGGTACTGAATGGCTCAAGTAACGTGGCGGTCCTAGACAGTTTATCTAGGGTAGCGAGGGGCTGACAGGAAGGACATAGTTGGGGGTGTCAAAGCTTATAACCCCCCCCCCCACACACACACACACACACACACGCGGCCAAATGCACACGCACACACATACGCACACACGCATGAACGCACACACATTTGTAATTCAGGTTTCATTTTCTGCACTCCTTGGCACATTTAATGAATGTCACATGAATAAACTAGCTTAATGTTGAGTACTAATGGAGTGTGTTTCGGCTATCCAATAACTCTCACCTTGGGCTGCCACAAACGATTATTTTGCTAGTCGACATGGCACCGATAGTAGTTGCTATTAGTCGTTTAATTGGATCATAGATTAAATGCAGCATATTGCAACAGCAAGCACCTGCTCTTTTACAACCATCATTATATTACAGCCTGTTTTATTTGAGGAATGTATCATAAAAATAATGACATTACATTATGAATTATGACATTAACCTTTGATTAAACTCTGCAACTTGTAACATCCTCGAATTATTTTGATGAGATTTATCATGTCTTCGTAATTATATACTGCAGATTCTTTTGTTCAATAGCACAACTTAAATTGAATATACTGTGGCCTTAACATTTTTAGCTGTAAAGGTTTGAGCTTTTTAAAATGGAGCCAAAAACTACTGTGCCCTTTATGCACACTTGCACTATGAATAAAATAAAATTATTTATACAGTAAAAAATAAATGCTAAACATAATTCACTCTTCTCAGGTTTCAACTATCAAGCTTTTTTCGTAATGTGGAAGACTGAAATCAGATGAGCAAAATAATGGAAAAAGGATGGGGGCTAGGAAGGAAAGGGGGGAGGGATTACTAATTCAATATATAAACTGATAGACAATATAAACATCGGACACGACATAAAAGACAAACAAAGTAAGATAATAGATCTGCAGTAGATGCAGTAGATACCCATGATTAAATAAACAATAAACACCAAATAAAAGTCTCAGTATAACAAACAACAGTGACATCTCAAACATCTCAACAGCCCTTCCCTTTGAAGTGGGAGAAACAGCAAAGTGTACATATTTTATAAGGTTAGACAAACTCATACTTTTTCATGGGCATGTATGTGCAAATCTTATTATTTTATATAAACATAACTGCTCAATCAGAACGCGGATACAGCACACAGAGCTTTGTAACCTTCCAATACACATAGGCACAGACCGCTGACACAGCACACACACACACACACACACAGAGCAGTGACTCTCCAATACACATAGATACCAAATGGTCAGGTGACAGCTGAGCCGAGGTTTACCTCATAAGGGCATCCTTTTGCTTTCCCACCTTTTCTTTATCCGGACAGTATAAAACCTGGAGAGGAGGGGTTGTTTTTTCATCTGCTGCAATGCCTCATGTACTGACCGCCATTGAACAACCCGAGATCTTGCCAATAAAGAACCAACTGTTACTCCACATCTTTCTGCTCAATGACCTTAACCGCTTCTTTGCTCGCTTCGACGCTCAGAACAGCACTTGCCCGCTGAAGGCCACTCCCCCTTCACACGAGCTGCCCCTGTGCCTCTCCGCCGACAGCGTGAGGAGGGTGCTTGCCGCTATCAACATCCGTAAGGCGGCGGACCCTGACAACATCCCGGGTCGTGCGCTGAAGGACTGCGCTGGTGAGCTGACGGATGTCTTCACGGACATCTTTAACACTTGTTTTAAAGCTGCCACCATCGTACCTGTGCCGAAGAAACCCGCTCCGTCCTGCTTCAATGACTACCGCCCCGTGGCACTTACGCCCATCATCATGAAGTGCTTTGAGCGGCTTGTCTTGGAGCACATCTGATCCGTTCTACCCCCCACCATTGACCCCTTCCAGTTTGCGTACCAAGCCAAACGGTCCTCTGAGGATGCCATCTGCTCTGCCCTCCACTCAGCCCTCACCCACCTGGAGAAAAGGGATTCGTATGTGAGATTGCTGTTTGTGGACTTCAGTTCTGCCTTCAACACCATTGTGCCACAACGCCTCATCAGCAAACTTGACACGCTGGGCCTCAGTACCTACCTCTGCAACTGGCTACTGGACTTCCTCTGTCAGAGGCCTCAGGTGGTACGTGTTGGCGACAAAATCTCCGCCAGCATCACGCTGAGCACGGGGGCCCCCCAACGCTGCGTGCTCAGTCCGCTGCTCTTCACCCTCCTGACGCAC
This sequence comes from Syngnathus typhle, assembly GCF_033458585.1. Taxonomy (NCBI): domain Eukaryota; kingdom Metazoa; phylum Chordata; class Actinopteri; order Syngnathiformes; family Syngnathidae; genus Syngnathus; species Syngnathus typhle. The sequence goes on along the minus strand of NC_083738.1, from coordinate 2,069,654 downwards.
GACTGCAGTGCAACCTACCGCGTCAACCGCATAGTGAAGTTTGCTGACGACATGACTCTGGTGGGTCTCATCACCAAGGGAGACGAGACGAGACTCAGTACGGGCTGGAGGTTGACCTTCTGACCACGTGGTGCAGGGACAACAACCTCCTGCTGAACGTCGACAAGACCAAGGAGATTGTTGTGGACTTCCGGAAGGGTCACACCCAACACCTGCCGCTGACCATCGACGGTGTGGAGAGAGTGAGCAGCGCCAAGTTCCTGGGGGTGCACATCAGTGAGGATCTCTCCTGGTCCACCAACACCGCATCACTGGCAAAGAAAGCCCAGCGCCGCCTGTACTTCCTGCGGAAACTCAGGCGAGCGAGCGCTCCTCCGGCCGTCATGACTACATTTTACCGCGGCACCATTGAGAGCGTCCTCTCCAGCTGTATTGCTGTTTGGGGTGGCGGCTGCACTGACTACAACTTGAAGGCCCTGCAGCGCATAGTGAACACGGCTGGTAAGATTATTGGTGCTTCACTCCCCTCCTTGAAGGACATTTACACCTCCCATCTCACCCGCAAGGCGACCACGATTGTGAGTGATGTAAGTCACCCCGCTCACTCTTTGTTTGAGCTTCTGCCCTCTGGGAAGAGGTACAGGAGCCTGCGCTCCTGCACCACCAGACTCTCCAACAGCTTCATACTCCAGGCTGTTAGGATCCTGAACTCGCCCCCCCTTTTTGGGGGAGTTTTGCTCCTCTTATTTATTGGGTTATTTGTTTATTATTTATTCATCACTCATTTTATTTATTTATTATTTATTAGTTATTGTTTGTGCCTTCTTGTTTTTATTTTGTGTCGTCTGCTTGTATGTTTATCGTGTACTGTGTCTCGTCACCGTGGGATGGAGGAAACGGAATTTCGGTTTCTTTGTGTGTCTGCCATATGAAGGGATTGACAATAAAGCTGACTTTGAACTTTGAACTTTGTTTTTCTTGCTCAATGACTGACATCGTGAATAAAATAGCAACACCTTCTATAAAACATGAACAAAAATAACAACAAACAGCAACATTTTCACATTTGACAACCTACCGTAGTTTTTGGACTAAAAGTTTCTCCGGAGTACAAGTCGCATCAGCCATAAAATGCACCATAAAGGGGAAAAAAAAGATATATAAGTCGCACCGGAGTTTAAGTCACATTTTTGGGGAAATTTATTTGACAAAATCCAACACCAAGAACAGACATGAACCAGCAACAACAGGCTAAACAATACGATATGCTAATGTGACTTAAACACAAACGAGGAGCTGAGAACGGGCTTGACGTAACATTAACAGTGATTCAAATAACTATAAAATGAAGAACACGTTTATGCAACCATCATTAAATCCATCAAATTCTTTGTCCTTTGTGTAAACAACGCCGCGTGTGCCGGACTTGTTGCAGTTCAAATTATTCCACAGGCTCATATACCGTATTGGCCCGAATATAAGACGACCCCGATTATAAGACGACCCCCTCTTTTTCAAGACTCAAGTTTGAAAAAAGGCTTTTTGAACACAGAATTTAATTTTTATACAGAAAATAGTTACATCTGAAACAAATGCTTATAACAATATATTCGAGAGAAAAAGCATGTTATTTTGCCTCATTCAAATCATGCAAAAACTGTGTATCACATCTTAATATCTGTACATTTAAATATGGAAACTAAAGTGCAATCACATTTGTAAATGAATGGCTTCTGGTTTTTGAAATGTAAATAAACCAATCTACTGTGATAAAACAACAAAATGCAATAACTGCATTAACCATCAAAGTGAAGTCTAACTGTAGTCTTGAAACAAATCTGAATAAGGAAAAACATTGCAATAAAATAATGCAAACTGCTACCGCTATTGTCGGGGAGCCTGAGGACTGTATAGGGGGTTGGCTTGAATGGTTATACTCTTTTCACCCCGGGTGTCGGTCAGAACACAGGAAGATAGACGTGGTTCAGTTTTGATTGCTTTACTGAATTATTGGCAAATAATAATAAATAATAGGGGTGTAAATCGCGGGTTTTGTCACGACACGATATCATATCGATACAAAGAACTACGATACGATATTTGCCGATCTCTTAAAGCCTGCTGCGATTCATTCACGATATATCACGATATAGTGCTCTACAATCGATATATATATTTGTGAGGCGAGATTTGTGCTCCCTGAATATTTGATCACCGCATGGCAGGATTTACAAAGTGCACGTGTCTTGTCCGTTGAGCCATCTCTTCTTTGGAATCCAAAGTGCTTCCAAACGAATGACTTGAAGCCTAAAGGGGAGCCAATTTCCTCGTCTTTTTGGACACTAGCCATAGCACCAGCCCAGGAGCCGCGTACTAGTTGTCGACTCCCCTTTCACGTGCCTGCTCTGCTCACAACACAACGCCGCGCACTGCTCCCTGCTCCCGGAAAGAGGAAGCAAGCAACACTGAACTGGATTTCAAAATAAAGTCGCGTCTAATGTCCGAGGTCAAACACGGCGATATAAATCGATGTTTACGTTTAGCATCGATGCCAATAAATCGTATAGCATTATATCGATTAATCGATGTGTATCGATGAATTGTTACACCCCTAATAAATAACCATAAATGAAATACTCTCGGCAACACACCAAAAATAAGTCATCGATAGACGTGGTTCAGTTTTGATTGCTTTACTGAATTATTGGCACATAATAATAAATAATAGGGGTGTAAATCGCGGGTTTTGTCACGATACGATATCATATCGATACAAAGAACTACGATACGATATTTGCTGATATCTTAAAGCCTGCTGCGATTCATTCACGATATATCACGATATAGTGCTCTACGATCGATATATATATTTTTTTAATAAAAAATATAGAACAATATCCTGATTTATAACAATTCATACGCAAAATCAACAAGGTACTGCAAACTCTTTATTTAGGAAATTACAAGGGTATTGTAGTATACAAATTGCTTACTTTAACACTGAACTTTGATGTCGTGTTATTTCTTTAAATGTGCGGCGAGATTTGTGCTCCCTGAATATTTGATCACCGCATGGCAGGATTTACAAACTGCACGTGTCCTCGTCTTTTTGGACACTAGCCATAGCACCAACCCAGGAGCCGTGTACTAGTTGTCGACTCCCCTTTCACGTGCCTGCTCTGCTCACAACACAACGCCGCGCACTGCTCCCTGCTCCCGGAAAGAGGAAGCAAGCAACAATGAACTGGATTTCAAAATAAAGTTGCGTCTAATGTCCGAGTTCAAACACGGCGATATAAATAGATGTTTACGTTTAGTATCGATGCCAATAAATCGTATAGCATTATATCGATTAATCGATGTGTATCGATGAATCGTTACACCCCTAATAAATAACCATAAATGAAATACTCTCGGCAACACACCAAAAATAAGTCATCGATCGAGACAACAAAATAGATTTACTGGCGACCGTTAATCGCCGTGTCGCTGCGTAACGGCTACCCGTACGATGCGAGGCAAACTTCAAGGAGCGCGCCGGAGCTGTCAATCAAACGGCGCGCACACGAAGCAAACCGCGATCGGACAAACGGCACAACAGTGGACAGTAGTAACAATAGTAGACAGTAGTAAAATGTATATACTCACTTTGTGTCGAAGACGCACGCGATCAAGTGAAATACACAGTGAGATACAACTGAAAATGGGTATAATGCAGTGGTTCTTAACCTGGGTTCGATCGAACCCCAGGGGTTCGGTGAGTCGATCTCAGGGGTTCGGCAGAGCACCCGCCACGGAGGTCCGGACACACTTGAATTATTGTGTAAATATGTGATGACACACACGGGCTTGGCCATCACCGGCTGCAGATGATCATGCTACACTGCTTGGCCAATCAGCGCTGCGGGGAATTTAGTGCAGACTCAGTAGTCAACCTTTGACTGTTGTTGTCGTACGTCGTGTAATTTCTTTAATATTTTATTAATATATTTTATTTTACTAACTATGTCGGGGAAAAGAAGAAAGTGGTCGGACGAATATGTTAAACATGGATCCTCATGTATCACGGAACGTGATGGGAGTGGGCGTCCTATCTGCATGATTTGCAACGCCAAATTGAGCAATTCTAGTCTTGCACCGGCAAAACTAAAGGAACACTTCTTGAAGCTGCATGGAGACGGGGAATACAAGAACACAACCAGATTCGATGAAAGGGCCACTCTGCCTGCTCTTAGATTTGTACCTGTTAACAAACTGATCCTGACAGCATCGTACGAAGTTGCTTACCTGATTGCAAAGCAGGGCAAGCTACACACCATTGGGGAAACACTTGTGAAACCAGCTGCATTAAAGATGGCGAATCTGATACTCGGAACAGCGGCCGAAGGTAAATTATCCCAAATTCCCCTTTCAAATGACACCGTCAGTGACAGAATAGAAGACATGAGTAAATACATCTTGGCTCAAGTAGTCGCGGATCTGATTTCAAGCCCGGCAAAATCCAGCCTTCAACTCGACAAAACCACAGACGTTTCTGATCTAAGCCAGCTTGCTGTTTTTGTACGCTATGTGAAAGACGACATGATAAATGAAGAGTTTTTATTTTGTAAGCTTCTTACAACAACAATGAAGGCAGCCGATGTGAAGAAGCTTGTGGATGACTTCTTCAGAGACAACAATCTTTCATGGGATATGGTTTCTGCAGTTTGTACGGACGGAGCTCCAGTCATGCTGGGAAGAAAGTCTGGTTTTGGTGCGCTAGTAAAGACCGATGCACCACACATCATTGTGACGCATTGTATTCTGCACAGGCATGCGTTGGGAACAAAAACCTTACCTAATAAGTATTAAAAACTGTGGTGGAATGTGTGAACTATGTGCGAAAAAGTGCTCTGAGGCACCGCATCTTCAGAGAGCTCTGAATTTGAGGAACTTCTATTCCATTCTAATATTCTGTGGTTATCCCGGGGACAGGTGCTGAATCGTGTTTTTGCCATGCGTGTGGAATTAGCCCTGTTTTTGCAAGAGCACCAACACTGCCATGCAGATTGCTTCAAAAATCCTGAGTTCATTCTCATTTTAGCGTACATGGCTGATATATTCGCAGCTCTCAATCATCTCAATCAGCAGATGCAGGGTGGTGGAGTCAATATCATGGAAGCGGAAGAACACCTGAAGGCTTTACAAAAAAAGCTACCGTTATGGAAACGACGAACAGAGAACAATAACTTTGCAAACTTCTCGCTCCTGGACGACTGTGCAAGTAAGATCAAAGATGTGTCTGGAATCTGAGATATTTCTGTATCCACGGAACTGAAGGAATCAATTACCACGCACTTAGATGAGCTTGCAAAGTCTCTCGACGGATATTTCCCTACAATAGAGTCATATCCAGCATGGGTGAGACAGCCGTTCACGTTTGCTGTTGAAACAGCAGATGTCAATGATGAATTCCTCGACGAAATCATTGAAATTCAGCAGAGCCAGGTTCAACAGCAACTCTTCAGAACAACGACGCTCTCAACGTTTCGGTGTCGACAAATGAACAAGTATCCAGTTATTGCTAAGAAAGCCCTGGATTTTTTCCTTTGTGAGCAATCCTTTTCAAGGATGCTGGACATAAAAAATTGACAACATAAAATTGCTGTGAAAATGACATGAGAGTGGCACTTGCCAAGGTGAAGCGACGCATATCTGAACTGATCTCTCAAAGGCAACAGCAGAAGACACATTGATTTCCAGGTATGTTATTTGGTGTGAGTTTGTAAGTCATTCCCCCCCCCCACACTAAAGACGGGTTCGGTGAATGCGCATATGGAACTGATGGGGTTCGGTACCTCCAAAAAGGTTAAGAACCACTGGTATAATGTTGAGACCCCGAGTATAAGACGACCCCCACTTTTTTCGTCTTATTTCAATGCAAAAAACATCGTCTTATATTCAAGCCAATACGGTAACTAGATATAAACTATATATCAAACAACAATAATATAAACAACAATTTTTTCGAACCATCCGTGTCACTCCAAATCATTAAATCCATTGGAATCTTCTTCAATGCAAAAAACATCGTCTTATATTCGGGCCAATACGGTAACTAGATATAAACTATATATCAAACAACAATAATATAAACAACAATTTTATCGAACCATCCGTGTCACTCCAAATCATTAAATCCATTGGAATCTTCGTCCTTTGTGTAAACACCGGCGCTTCTAACCCCGGAAGTGTGTGCGGTGCGCCGCTGACGTCAGTTGCAATTCAACTTATTCCACAGGCCCATCTAACTATATATAAATTATATATCAAACTATAACATAAACAACAATTTTATCAAACCATCTGTGTCCCTCCAAATCATTAAATCCATTAATGTCACTGACAATTAGTGTCACTTAAAAAAAAAAAAAAAACAGCTGTTGACTCCGGAACTCCATGCGTCAGTTGTCAGTCGTCAGTTGCGGCTCCAATTATTCCACAGATCTACGTATATATTTATATTGTAGCGTTACCAAAGTACCAGGCAAGACGTGGGTTTGGTAACCGGCTCTTTATTTCACAAAATAAGAGCTCAACATACGCATGAGCCAACACACAGTGCTATAAGCATGCGCCCTAGATTGCCCTAGCAAGTGATTACTGTATATATTTACTGTGTATATTTATTACCGTTTTTTTCCATGTATAATGCGCAAATTTTAACTAATTTATTGTCCTAAAATCTGGGGTGCGCATTATACATGGGTACAATATTATTTTTTTTTTATTTGTTTTTTGACACGTCAGCTATATAAAGAGCGAGAGTTCAGTTCTCTACCTAAATGCGTATTACAGGTAATATTTTATTTCACAACACTTTGCCTTGTTCCTTTCTTCTCTGCTGTTCACTTCAAACACGCTCCATACGAACACAATGCTCTCGTATCAGACGCTTGCTCGATCACCTGCTCGTTTGCTGTCACAATGTACCCTACACAAATCCGAAACATTTCTTCGCTATCGAGTTTGCTAGCGCATGCGCAGTGATACTGACCGGCAGAATAACAACCGGTTGTTCCCAAAGAGGATCTTTTTTCTGAAATAATTTTACGTTTACGGACTTAAGTAGGAGTCAATATTTGGGTGCGTATTATACATGGGTATAGGCTTTTTTCCAGCATCGACATGCCATTTTTAGGGTGCGTATTATTCATGGAAAAAAACGGTATGTATATACGTATATGTATTTGACACCGTGCTGAACCAGCCCACCCCAGTGGACCCAACTGTCCTTCCAGAGTTCCTTGAACATCCTAGCTCACCAAATCTCCACCTCTCCCAACCTTCAAGGAAATCCTGCACGCAGTCAAAACCTTGAAAAAACACAAATCCCCTGAACCTGACAGCATCCCGGCTGAACTTCTCAAGGAAGGAGGCTACCGCTGTATATGGACACTGCATCTCTACATTTTAGAGGTGTGGAGATGAGAACGTGTCCACAATAATGCAAAGATGCCAACACTGTTACCATCTATAAGAACAAAGGAGATAAATCCATCTGCCCCAATAGTAGGGGTATCTCTCTTTTGGCCACTGCTTGAAAGGTCCTTGCCAAGATCATGCTCCGCAGACTCATCTCGGCAGACTCATCTCAGCAATATCAGAACGGGTCACCCCAGCGTCGCAGTGTGGTTTTCGGAAAGACAGGGACATGATCTTTGTGACACGTCGGCTCCAAGAGAAATGTTGGGAGCAGCACAAGGACTTGTTCATTGCCTTTGTCAATCTCTCAAAGGCATTTGACACAGTGAACAGGGACCTACTGTGTGAGATTTGGGTGACCATCCAAGTTTCTCATCATCCTTGTGCAGTTTCATTCTGTGATGATGGCCCGAGTGGTAGTAGGAAGACACAGCTCAGAGGCCTTTGGTGTAAAAACTGGAGTGCGGCAAGGTTGTGTGCTGGCTCCAGTTCTCTTTAACATCTTCCTCGTTTGCTACGCAGGAGGATAAAGCAGCAGGCTGGAGTTACCATAGGCTTCAGGCTCGATAGTAACCTGTTTAACATCAGGAAGCTACAGGCAACTACCAAGCTGACCTCGGAGACCATCATTGAGCTACAATACGCCGATGACTGTGCCCTGGTTGTTCACACACCAGAGGCTCTGCAAAACATCCATTCGGCAGCCGTAACTGCATATACCAGAATGGGGCTGACGACCAACACCCAGAAGGCAGAGGTAGTAGTCTGTCAGTCCAGCGCTGACCTCTTACAAAACCCAACAATAACTTTCACAGCAGCAGGGCAACAGGCGCTCACGGTGCCCACCTTCAAATACCTGGGGAGCATAATGTCTGACACCTGCTCAATGGATGACGAGATTCAAATTCGCCTCAAACAAGCATCAGCATCTTTTGGTCACCTAAGGAGAAGGGTTTTTCAGGAACCTCAAACTCCACACCAAAGTGCTGGTCTACAGAGCAGTATGCATCACTGCACTACTGTATGGATGTGAGGCATGGACTATTTACAGCCGCCATCTGAGAAGCCTGCAGACCTTCCATGTGAGATGCCTCCAGAAGATCCTTGGCCTCACATGGAAGGACAAAGTGCCACACACAGAACTGCTGTAGAGGGCAAGCGGCCGTAGCGTGGATTTGCTCACACTTGTTCAATCAACGTCAACTCAGGTGGATGAGGCACATCATCCGAATGCCCAGCCATAGACTCCCACGCAGAATCCTCGACGGTCAGTTACACCTGGGCCAATGCAGTGCTGGTGGGCAGACGAAGCAGTTCAAAGATCAGATGAAGACCACCCTGAAGAGATGCCAGATCAACCCCTCTTCACTGGAGGAACTCGCTTCCTGCCGAGACCTCTGGCGCTCCCACTCCTCACAGGGAGTGGATCACATGGAGGAACACCGCACACAACATCGTGCAGCAAAGCGTGCGAAGAGGCCCGCTCGCCAAGCCACCCCTGCTCCCCCCAGCACCTCCTTCACATGCCCGGTCTGTAACCGCACCTGTGGATCCTGGATCGGACTATTCAAACATCAGCAGACTCACAAATAAAAGAAGATGGTCATCGATAGAAAACCATAAGCAAGCATGAAAGTCAATTTTGTTTATATTTTACTTTAACGCCTTACTTAAACAAAACCTCACTCTAAACACCACAAAGACAAAATAATTCCTCCTGGGCTTCTGCAAACACAGCACAGACCCTTGGCCCCACTGATCATCATCATGACCTGCGTCAAAAAGGTCCACTCATTCTACCTCCTGGAAGTGCGCAGAAATGTGCGACAACCTCTCCTGGACTGTCAACACTACAGCAGTGAAGAAAGCTCAACAGCGACTACACTTCCCAAGAGTGCTCAGGAAAAATACGTACGTCTAACCCTAACCCTAACCCTAGCGTGCTGCATCATGGTGTGGTGGAGAGAGGAGAGAGAGATACAGCGAAAATCATTGACTGCCTTCTCCCATCCCTAAGAAGACATCACCATCTCCCGCTACCTCAGCAGAGCGACTAACATTGCCATGGATTCAAAACATAGAACATCATATGACTGCCTTCTCCCATCCCTAAGAAGACATCACCATCTCCCGCTACCTCAGCAGAGCGACTAACATTGCCATGGATTCAAAACATAGAACATCATATCTTCGAACAATTGTCCTGAGGTTGGCGCTACAGAGCTCACAAGACACACTCAAACAGATTCAAGGACAGCTTTCTTGAGCTATAAACCGAAAATAACCAGTGCTAATGCACTTCTTATACGACCGTATTCTTCACTGTATCCAACCTTGTACCCCACCCCAAGTTGCAATAAGCTACGACACTTTAATACATGTGCATTACTTCTATATAAATCTCTCTATATATATTGGGCGTGTAATAATACGTTTTATGACCGATACAATACGTTTCGATATAAAGCTTGATTTGACACAAAGCAACATATCGTTTTTTTGGAATGTTACAATTCGATGTGATGAAGGCAATTTTGATATGATAACATGATGTACAGTGTGACTTATCTGTACATCAATTTATACTAATTAAAAGCAAATTCAAATCAACAATGTATTTATTTTCATTGGATTTTATTTTTAAACCAATTCAGCTTTACTGATTTCAAAACACCAAGCTAGTTCTCATAATATTCTAGAACAGTGGTTCTTAACTTTGGTTCGATCAAACCCTAGGGGTTCAGTGAGTCGGTCTCAGGGGTTCAACAGAGCCTCTACGGAGGTCTGAACAAACCTGAATTATTGTGTAAATTCTGATTTGCCAGTATGTAGTTTGTTGTGAGTTCATGCATTGTTTTGGTTTTGTTCTTTGAACAAGGTGGTGTTCATGCACAGCTCATTTTGTTTACCTATAAAAAACATCTTTGTCTTGAATAATTTTTTTTTTAAAAAAATCACTAACAAGGGGTTTGGTGAATGTGCATATGAAACTGGTGAGGTTCGGTACCTCTAAAAAGGTTAAGAACCATTGTTCTAGAATAAACAAAGTGCAATAAAAAATACTTAGTTCTCCTTTTATTCCCGAACTTGCTTATTTAAAAACTAGTTCTATTTATAAATATTTGATTTCGCATATTTTTTTAATATTTTGCTTAGCTGAACAATATTCAACATTGTCTTTTGTGGAAGAAAAATAATAGAACCATTATTTCTGGACTATAAGCCACACCTGATTATAAACAGCACCAGCTAAAATTCAGGGGAAATCTTGTTTTGTTCATATATAAACCGCACTTGACTATAATATTGTTTTGTTTCTATATAAGGCACACCGGACTTTAAGCCACAGGTATTTTAATGTTTAATTACCATTTGTAAGACAATGTCCACAAAGAGGATTGTCAGGAAAGAGATAGTTCTTTGGGGACGCATACCTTTTATTAACATACGTTTATTGACAGAGATGACGGAGCTCTGCAAACATACAAACATGCTTAAATCTCAGCGACAACCATAATAAACTTAATGTGCAGGGAACACTAGCAACACACAAGTAACAATAAGTAAAATGGGACCACTTACAGGGGTAAAGTTGACAATGCAATATGAGTACACGTAAATTTCCGAAGACATGAACCCGGAAAAAAAAATACTGAAAAGGGTGACGCAACAAGATGTCATCAAGAATAGCCCAGTGCCCTCTAGTGACCGGAGGAAACCTCTACAGTAGATGCAGCAGCTCAATTTTCTTAGTTAAGAGCCAAATCAACTGCCTTTAACTTAAAAGCAGCATCATATGCATTTCTTCTTTCCCCTCATAATGAGGGTTTGTGTATAAAAGCGTCCTTTCTCCAGTAATGTGAGAAATTGATTTCGTTATGTCTCTTGTTCATGTCAATTGTGCGGCACTATTTGCCTGGCGGACGGACATGCGATCAACACACCACTCTTCTCCCCAGTGACCGTTTGTCTGGTCACACGTCCCTCCGCCCAGCAAAGCACAACGGCGGTCTACAACTTTTTTACTAACAAGTGTATAAGTGTATTAGACAGCACAAAAATCACAAGAAATCCATAGATACGCCGCACCAGACTACAAGCCGCTGGATTCAAAGCTTGTGCAAAGAGTATTGGGCCATAGTCCAGAAAATAGGTTCAATTATATTTTTACACTCAATATACCCGCTGCTGTGATTGTTTTGTATAAATAATTACCGTTTTTTTCCGTGTATAATGCGCCCCCATGTATAATACGCACCCTAAAAATGGCATGCTGATGCTGGAAAAAAGCCTGTACCCATGTATAATACACACCCAATTTTTATGATTTTTCTTTAATATATATATACCGTTTTTTTCCGTGTATAATGCGCCCCCATGTATAATACGCACCCTAAAAATGGCATGTTGATGCTGGAAAAAAGCCTGTACCTATGTATAATACGCACCCAATTTTTTTTAATTTAAGAAAAAAAAACATTTTTTTAATTTTTTCTTTTCCAATGATCGTCACACACGCAGGGAGGCAATGGGTCCCATTTTTATAGTCTTTGGTATGCTCTTAACTAGGCTGGATGTAATTTTTTTTGTTGGCGTTGATTTCTCCGACTGCCCGTAAAGGCACCACCGCGCTCAGTGCGCACATTTGAAAAAGGCGTGCGGACGTGAAAAAGGCGTATATCTGTATGGGAGAGACGTTAAAGAGGAATAAAAACACCCTTGGAAACCCCTCCCTTCCTGTGTCACCTCAATCAATGTAACGTGTTTTGTATTTAAGTCCTGTCTGCCCCTCGCTCACCGTCGGATCATTGCATGTGTTACTGTCATGATTTCTGTTCCTGTCTTTGGTAATGTCACCCTGTCTTTTTGTTCCACGACTTTGTCGGTCAGTCCTGTTGTTGGTTTTGTTGTACCATGACTTTCTTTAAAAAAAAAAAAAAAAAAAATTAAAAAAAATTTTTTTTTGTACCCATGTATAATGCGCACCCCAGATTTTAGGACAATAAATTAGTTAAATTTTGCGCACTATACACGGAAAAAAACGGTAACTGTATTCAACAGTAAATGATGTTGCCAACGGCTTAGATATTCTGTTTAAAAAAATATGGTCTCATGTCTGGCAGTAAAAACTGTTGACCCAAGGCATTTATTTATCCCCCACCCAAATTTAATTTCATTTCCCCCTCTCCTGATTTGGCAGGTCAAATAAATTATATAATCCACCTACCCCCTGATATGTGCTCACATACTAGTCATTGATGTTTAGTGCATTTAGTATTTCGGTGGATTTGTGATGTCCTACTGTGTGAGTGGTCAATGAATGCACCTGGATTAAACTGCAGAATGACGTTCTTTTCCTTCTCCACACAGCTATTGAGCGTTGAATCCAAGCCCTTTTTTTCCCCCCACAACCTTGTTTATATAACTGAAAAGCAAAACACACGTGTGTGTTCTTTGTGTCTTAAAGCGAGTAATGTCGCACTGATGTTACTCAATACGTGCGTGCTTCCACTAACGCAGTGCTTCTCAAATAGTGGGGCGCGCTATTCCTGGGGGGGCGCGTGTGACCCTGGGGAACAGGCTTTTTTTTTGGCAGTACTAGAATAATGTGTAATTGCGCGTTTACTACAGCAGGGGGCAGTGGCGCTTTCATTGTTACTTCTGTCACGTTTGCGACAGTGCAACATTTTACGACTTACAAGACAAGTTAGGATAGTCACGGTGGGGAGGGGGGGCGCGAATAGATTTCTTCTTGCTAGGGGGGGGCGTAACAGAAAATAATTGAGAAGCACTGCACTAACGTGACTTACCAGGTGAAACATCGAATTAAAAAAAATTGATATATATATTTGCGTGCTTGATGTAATCTTCGGCAGACAGCGCCTATCAGAGTTGACACGTTTGAGTGAAAACAACTTAAGGCAACAAATAGCATTCAGACTTGAAAAAGAAATGTCAGGGTATTAAGAATTTGGGTTCTGAAATTATCTCAATTATATCGATTAAATCAATTAATAACGATGTTGATGTGTGGCCAGCATCGATGTAATCAAGTCCAGCTCTCTGTCACGTGTCCGCTCCTCGAGCACCCTGGTCAGCACCTGTCTCCTACGCACATTTGATTGTAGCAATCAAGCTCATCACCGATACCTGCTTATGTAGATGGCCACAACTTTGTCAATTCACCTGTGATGCTACCAGAGATGCTGGCCGTACTCCGACTGACTCCCGTTGCCAACCTTGCTTGCTTCTTTGCCCGATCAGCCCTGAACGCTGCCCGGCCTGACCTACTGCCTGTTCCTGACGACGTCTCTGTCTTTCGTTTTGTCTGTCTGTTTGCCTAATCTGCTCCGAACTCTATCTGGCCCGACTTGCTGCCTGCCCCGACCACGAATTCGCTTTACCCCTGTCTGCCTCGACGACGCATGCTACCACGACTCTTGAACACCTGCCCGTCGGTCTACCAGCCTGCTTGTTCCCATCCCGCAAGCAACCAGCCGTGTCTCAACACCTGTTGTCAGCCCCATCCTGCGCAGCTTCTCGCTGCACCTGCGCTGCCAATGCTCCAGTCTCTCACTTTCCTTTTCCCTATTTTCAATAAATCTGCTCACGTCGCATTTGGTAGTCCTGTCTTGGTACTGACGCACTAGTGATGTGCATTCCAGTTCTTTTAAGTGAACTGAATCTTTAGAATCAGTTCACTCAAAATATTCGTTCAAAAGATTGGTTTAAACGAATCGTTCAACGAATCCCCCCCCACATGCGCACACACACTGATTTTTATTTTTTTTGGACCTCTCTTATGTATACCGTTTTTTTCCGTGTATAATGCGCCCCCATGTATAATACGCACCCTAAAAATGGCATGTTGATGCTGGAAAAAAGCCTGTACCCATGTATAATACGCACCCAATTTTTAAAAAAAAATTCTTTTTAATTTTTTTCCTTTTTTTATTTGTTTTTTTAAGTCCCAATGATCGTTACACACGCAGGGAGGCAATGGGTCCCATTTTTATAGTCTTTGGTATGGTCTTAACTAGGCTGGATGTAATTTCTTTTGTTGGCGTTGATTTCTCCGACTGCCCGTAAAGGCACCACCGCGATCAGTGCGGACGTGAAAAAGGCGGCTCTGTATGGGAGAGACGTTGAAGGGGAATAAAAACACTCTTGGAAACCAAAACTTGCCCCTCGTGGTGACTCGGAGCCGCAACAAATGTTTCGGATTTGTGTAGGGTACATTGTGACAGCAAACGAGCAGGTGATCGAGCAAGCGTCTGATACGAGAGCATTGCCGTCGTATGGAGCGTGTTTGAAGTGAACAGCAGAGACGAAAGGAACAAGCCAAAGTGTTGTGAAATAAAATATTACTTGTAATACGCATTTTGTTATTTGCTGATTGAAACTGCTAATTAAACTGTGAATTGAAACTAATAGGAAGAAAACAACTCTCGCTCTTTATATAGCTGACGTGTCTTGCGCATCCGTTCTGCGCATCTGTAATGGCGGCCTCCGTATTATATCCGGTTTGCGATGGAGATTAAAAACCAAACAATATTTGACAATAACACACCATCAAGGATTGCACCATCGCATCAAACGATGTGTCGTCAATTATGAATTTTACTGACTAAGTGTGTTGGGCAGGATGGCTCAATGCGATGCGCGATTGACAACAAACAAGAAGAAAGGTGATTTCAAGTTTTATTTCGAGGGAGATTTGTCATGTCTCGTCCCCAGTTTTGCTATGTGTCTAGGTTGCCATAGTTTCTGTTCGCCTCGCCCCTCCCTTCCTGTGTCACCTCAATCAATGTAACGTGTTTTGTATTTAAGTCCTGTCTGCCCCTCGCTCACCGTCGGATCATTGCATGTGTTACTGTCATGATGTCTGTTTGGTTTCTGTTCCTGTCTTTGGTAATGTCACCCTGTCTTTTTGTTCCACGTCTTTGTCGGTCAGTCCTGTTGTTGGTAATTCACACATTTCTTTCTATAATACGACACCTACACACTGATCGTTTGGCAACAGTCTCTCACCCGGTCGTGAACGGGAAGTTGCGTCATTGACGGGTTCGTGAACAGGAAATTACGTCACCGACTCGTAAAGTCCCACCTCCATCTATCGCTCGCTGCTGATTGGTCTTTCGCGCTGATTCACAAATAAGTGACAGACAGCATTGCTGCTATGCCAGCCGACACACGATATGCCGACATGGATGTTTTAATTTTGTTTTTGTTGGCTTGTAGTTGATGGTGTTATGGTGTATATGTTATGGATGTTGTATACCGAATGTGTTTGTGTTTGAATAAAAGGTTGAAAAAAACCTCGTTATGCCGACATTTTGGGAACACCAACTCATATAACAACGTAAAACACATACATATTGTCATATAAAGCAGTTAACCAAATGTCTAATTTTTAGGTTTTGATTGGCGAATGTAAAAACAAGGAATAAAACACCAGACGTGTTTTAACATAAATGTTTATTAAAATAATAATAATAATAAAATGAAAAGTAAATTTCAAACCAGCAATCTAGTATGAAATTGCAGTAGATATATTGGATGACAATATTTAGGCATATATATGCATACACGTTATTTAAAAACTACTATGGAAATGCAAATCATTCACTCACTCACTGATTGGTTAACTCACAGATTCGTTCGTTGGTGAACGGGAAATGCAATTTGCGACTCGTTCATGAACGGGAAGCTATGTCAATGACTCGTAAAGTCCCTCCATCTAACGCTCTCTAGCGCTGCTGATTGGTCGATTCATGATTCACGAAGATTCATGAGTGAGTGACAGACAGCATTGCTGCTATGCCAGCCGACACGCGTTATGCCGATATTGATGTTTTAATTTTACATTTCTTGGCTTGTAGTTGATATTGTTATTATACCGAATGTGTTTGTGTTTGAATAAAAGTTTGGAAAAAAAAGACGTTATGCCAACATTTGTTATTTAAGGGGACACCAACTCATATAACAACGTAAAACATAAAATTAACCAAATTGTTTTAATGTTTTAATTGGCGAATATAAAAACAAGGAATAAAACACCAGACAAGTTTTAACATACCGTAATTGTCGGACTATAAGTCACTCCGGAGTATAAGTCGCACCAGCCATAAAATGCCCAAAAAAGTGAAAAAAAAACATATATAAGTCGCTCCGGAGTATAAATCGCATTTTGGGGGGCAATTTATTCGACAAAATCCAACACCAAGAACAGACATGAACGAGCAACAACAAGCTAAACAATACGGTATGCTAACGTGGCAAACACAAACGAGGAGCTGAGAACGGGCCTGACGTAACATTCAGTTATTTAAAAAAACCTTTACATAAATAACACATTTATAAAACCATCTGTGTCACTCCAATTCATTAAATCCATCGATCGTCCTTTGTCAACAATGCCGTGTGCCGCGCCGTAGTTCAAATTATTCCACAGGCCCATACAACGATATATAAACTATATTTTAAATAACTATCACAACAATATTATTAAACCATTTGTGTCACTCCAAATCATTAAATCCATCGATCAAATTTCTCGTCCTTTACGTCATCCTAGTGACAGAGGACATGTCCAGAGGATATGGCGCTTTAAAGTGTTAATTACTTTATTTGATTTTTTCTCTCTTTTTTCACGTTTTGAATATGTTCAAGATAAAGATATCAAAGCAT